>NC_133623.1:75984759-76289520 GCF_048593235.1 Sminthopsis crassicaudata | reverse complement strand
TCTTAACTGGTCTCTCGGCCTCCAGGTTCTTCCCCCATCAATGCATTTCTTATACACTGCTGGACTAAGCTTTTCATAGTACCTCATTTTGATCACATCTCTCTTCTGCTTATAGTCCTTCAATGGATCCCCAGTGCTATATGTCAACCACTTCATCTGGGCATCTCCGTTGCCCTGATTTTCTACTCTTTCCCTACTCACATGCGCCATCTCTTCTCCCCTCATCCACTTTCACGGTTTGAACTACCACTTACTTGGAGACCATTTCTTTGTGAAAGAATCTCTCTAACCAGGGTCTGGAAAGGGGACTCCTGAAGATCTAAACGGCCTGCTGGGCACTTCAAGGTGTACTAAGCATGTCCTAAGCTGAACTCATCTCCCTTCCCAAATGTATGGGAACACTATCCAGGCTCCAAGCCAGAAAATCATCTTTAGATCCTGCTCAAACAATCGAATTCTCTCAAGTGTTCAAGTCCCATCATTTCTGTCTTCTAACCTCCTGGTTCTCTATTGCCTCTGCCATTTCTACTGTCCCCGTGGCAGAAATTGCTGATGGCAACCCCACTTTCCAAGTCACTTGGGCTTCAAATGTTGGCATAACTTTTGAATTACAAATAGTAATAATATTTTAGAGCTGGAAATGACCTCAGAGGCCAGTTGGTCCAACCCCCTCATTTTACAGAGGAAAAAACTGAGAACCAGGGATGGAAGTGACTTGCCAAAGGTCAAAGAGGAAGTAAATGGCAGAGCTAGGATTCAGACCCAGATCATCTGACTCCAAACTTGGTACTTTTCCCACTATCTGCCATTCTTGTTCATCTGTGCTTCACCATAACCAATCTGTCAGTTATTGAATCAAGTTCCTTCTATTTCTTCAGCATATCTTACATTCTATTCTCTGTTTCCATTACTTGTGTAGTCCCTCATGTACCTTTTTACTGAACTGTTGCTAAGACCTCATATTTATTCTCTGTGTCCATTTATTTTCATACATGTTATCAGATTAATATTCATGAAACACAGTTCTAATTATGTCAAATTTTCAATAATTTCTCACTGCCTCTAGGGTAAAGTTCCAGTACCTTAGCTCAGCATTTGAATCTTTCCCCAATATAGCCCCAATATAGCTTTCCAGCCTTAGCTCCTAGTATTTGCCTACACATAAAAACCAAATTGACTAGCATAGTAGATATACCTGCTTATCGATTGAGGGAAAAGACTTGGTTGGACATTATATTATACTCTCAAAGTTGGAAGGAACATCAGAGAACATTTCATTTAACTGGTATGTTATTCCACAGAAAGATAAGAGGCCCAATCTTGGGCATGGCCTTTTCCTGTTCTCAGCCTCCATTTCCTCCTCTACAAAATGAGGGGATGGGAATAGATCACCTTTGAGGATCACTCTCACTTTAAAGCTAGGATCCAATATGTGCTCTTAGGCACACAGTTTGGTTTTCTGGGTCTCAGTTTCATCCTCTGACTCTTAATTAATAATATGAAACTCATGAATCTTCTTTCTAAACTTCCCAGAAAATGGGAACATAGTTTAACAAAATAAAAATTGCACCATTCAATCCCTTCAATAAAAAGAGAGGATTGCAATCTGATTTAGGAAGCCCTTTCTAGTTCTGACATTAGCTGGTCTCATCTGCCTGTGATGCTTGGACATCATGATTTTGAATGCCTTCATTAGGACCAGATTAAGCTTTGGTGACTAGGTGACTAGACATTGACTCTCAAAAGCTTAGCAAAGTACTGCCTCCTTTAGGGTTCATTCATCTAAGAACCTTCTTGTTAGGATTCTTACAAGGTGCTAAGTCACTGGAATGGATCTAATTATCTAATTTAGCATGGTACTTAACAATTCTCTAGTTCAGAGTTCACACCTTTCACACCTTTAAGAGAGCATACTTTTAAGGAGCTCCCACAAGCCCAGGGCGTACCCACAAGCCCACTCTAGGAGGCGGAGTCTGATTCTCTAACTCTAGAAGAATCAGAGTCAAGATTTCATTCCCACGTCTATCTTCATGCTGGTTGGAGGCTTTGGATTCAGAGGGAGCTAGAGACTGAAGCTGGCTGGAGACACTCGGACAAGAGCTCATCAGGGAACCAAGGAGAGAAATAGGCCTCTACTAAAGCTAACTGGGCCACAGAAAAAGATTCAGGATTTTGACGGACACAATAGAGGATCTGGACTTTAACTCCTGGCTGCATTTTGGGACTATTGAACTGAACTGAAAGGAAGGCTGCCTCCAGAAGCTCCTCAAGAAATCTGCCCCCAAGAGAAGGATTACAATCTAAAGAAAGAGAACATTACACCTTCTGGAATTGGGTCTGCTTTCCATTTAACTCCCACATTTCCCAGAAGTTACTGGTTTTCTCCTACAATTATAATAAAACCTTTCCAGCACTACAATCTCCACTAACACTGTATTCCATTTTGTTGCTATGACACCTTGTAACCAGCCACTTTGCTGAGAGAAGATAACACAAACATAAATTCTCCACCTTTAACCTTCTCCATCTTAGGAAAGAGGCTGAGAGGAGACTGGAAGAGAGGGGAGAAAAAGGAAAGAAGCTGGGAGGAGAGCTGGGGCAAATAGGTGGCATGGAAGAGTTTGGGGGCCACTAAACAAATAATTTGCTGTTCACACACATTCTTTCCTTCCTTTCTACTAAAGTCCAATAGATTATAATTCAAGATAACAATTACATATTATGTTTAATTAGCTATTTGTTCCCAATGAGCATCAAGTGCTTTACACAAGGACTTTAATCCTTTTATCATCTCATGGGAGCAAGAAGATGTATTCATATTCCTGAATGCACACATTTGCTTGCCTAGGCTTACTTGGAATACAAAACTTTTGAGAGACCTAGAACTAGGTGGGACTTAGATGGGACAAAATTTAAAAGAACCTTAGAACAGGGAATATCAGGGCTGGGAGGGGCTTTAGAAAAGAGCCTGTCAGAGGTTAAAAGAACCTCTGAAGCTAGAATGCCAAAACTGGTCCTTGGAACTGAGACCTTTTTCCACTCTTGACCTCTTTTCATCCAAGAAATTTTTACATAACACTGGATATATAAGTATATAAAACAGGTATACAAACCAAGCTTTACTGATAACAAATTATAATTTTGTGACCCTCACATTCAGTTATGAGACTCCATACAGGGCTACAACCCACAATTTAAGAAGCTGGGGTATAAATAAGAAGCAGAATTTGTTGTTATTGTTGTTAAAAATAAATTGGAAAAAAATCTTTATACTTTATTTTTACTCCTTTATAAGAAAACTCCCCTTATTCTAATCTGGGTAAAATTACTAAAAACTGGAAAATAGTATGATCATCCTATATCATGAGCAATATGGAGTTGGAGAAAGAACACTGGGCCTGGCATCAGCCCATTTGGGTTCTCTCCCACCCTGACCACTCATAGAATAACATAATTCCAGGGACTAAAAGGCCCTTTGAGATAATCTAGTCCACCCTTTAATTTTAAAGTCTCAGAAACAAAGTACCAAAAAGGGCCCAAGTACACATAAAAAAGTTATCTGACTCCAAAGCAATTTTTCCCCAGTGTGTCATATTTTATTAAGCTGCAAATATCTGAAAATACTTGTAGTTATTAACCACTACTATTCAAATTTCATATTTCTTTTTTCATAATTTTTTTTTTTTGTTGTTGGCGTGGGGAGAGAAAAGCAGCCAAATTAAACAGTTCTACCTAAATTAAATACAGGGATTTCAATGTGACTTTTTAGTCCATGGTGCTACAATTTTCCAACTAATTCAATCTTCTCTTTTCATTAACTTGAAGTCTGTAAAGTCAAAAAATACTTTCAGACTTCCTCAATAGAAACAACTGCCTCCAATACGGTACCAAAAACACCAAATTAAGCAGTTCTAAAAATGTGAAGCATTACTTGTACTGTTACAAGGAAGAGCCCCATTCCCACAGTGGGTCCAAGGCCCTTGAACACACACAGGTCTATCTTTTGGAGCTAAATCCACAAGGTTCTTATTCTTTTTGGTTTTTTGTCTCATCTGGAGTGACTCCCAGAAATTTCAAAAATAAAGCTCATATATGACTCGTGTCTAGACGTCTCCAAATGCAGGTAAAAGATGTTCCAAGCTCCCAGACAAGCACTCAAGGTTCCAAATCCGAATCAAGTACAAGACAACATTTTACTCCACAGAAAATGAAGATAGAAGGATTATAAGTAACACAGTGGAGACAGGGAGCACAACAACAGATAGAAAAACACTTAGGCACTCACTTGGGCACTTGAGACTCCATCAACGCCCTTCAGAATAGAACTGAATCCCAGCTACAGTCAGGACAGCTCTTTGATGCTACCTTTTTTTTTCTAGTGTTGGAACAAAGTGTTCCTCCATCCAAGACTTAATGTCCTGCCCTTTGGTTTAGAGCCTTTCTTACAGCTCCCTAAATGAGCCATCAGTCTCCCATCAGATCTGAACTATCCAAATAACTCACTGGCTTTATTCTCCAAATAGGCTGCTGCCTTTTTTCTCTTAAGAGCACACTACACGAGGACCCTTCCTTCTCTCCAAGAGGGGTCCTCCACCTGGTAAAGTGTTCCATGGATAGATTTCAGAAGGGTCTGGGAGCTTGAATGGTAGAAAAAATGACATCTTAATTTTCTTAACCTATAATTGAAATTTTGCATTTTTTCAATTATTTACAAACCTAATTCTAAGAAAGGTCCATAGGTTTTGCCAGACAGCCAGAGGGGTTCATAACATAAAAAAAGTTAAGACCCTCAATTCTAGTCTGTCTCTTCAATCTCTCAGATCTCAAGTCTGACTCCCAAACTCCCAAACTTGGGGCTATTCATGAAGCAGTTCCCAAACATGATAATGCCCAGGAAACCTTCCTTCTCTAGCTCAAAGCTTCTTAAACATGACTCTATATAGGCCAATGCATGGGAGTTGCAAAAAAATTGACAACAGTAAAAAGTATCAAAGATTCTGACAATATTTAATTTTTTGTGTAAAATAATAAATGATAAAATTATACATATACCAAAGAATTGCTTTGAAATAAAATTTTGATTTATTATCAGTGAATGTTTGATTGATATACTTATTTTATATATCTATATGCCCAGGATCATATAAAAATTTCTCAAGCAAAAAGGGGTCATGAGAAGAAAAAGTTTTAAGAAGCCCAGCTCTAGCTAGAAATCTAGAACCTGGGATTATGTTACATAAAAATTCAAAATGATCTCTTCTCTGTACAGAAGGACAACTGCTCCTGAACTACCCTCTGAGGTTATATGCAATCACACATCTCCCTCTGCTTATGTGCGTGCCTGCTTCAAGTTGCCATCAACTGCTTCTGGAAGGCACGTGGAAACTGTACCTGGAGACAGGTTCCTCATCTCTCCCAATCTTGAACCCAAGTCCTTTCTGTTACATGATGGTATATCCCACCCAAATCTAGAAGAAGTGTGAGAGGGAGACAGTGAGTAGCTGGTCTTCCAGCTTACTTTTATAGGCCATAGAGTGGTGGTTCCTTTGAAAAGAATCCAAGGCTCTGGGTCTCAGCCAGAACTCAGGAGTTGCCTGTATTCTACCAACAAGGAGCTAGGGATCATGCTCTGCACCCTGAGAAGCTGCCTCTCAGGTGCCTCCAAACAAAAGGTGGTGTCCTGTAATTTGATAAGGTTGACTAAAGATAGGGGTAAGAACTGACTCTATGGTGATCATTTCATTTCTATAGAGAACTACCAATGAGAAACTTCCTCTATCGATGTAATAAGTCAGTCCCTTCTTTGTAATTTATAAACTTAAGAGCGTGACAGCACTACTTCAGTGACCTCCCCAGGATCAGTCAGGCTGTGTCAGAGGCAGGACTAGAATCCAAGCCTTCCTGGTTCTGAGGCCAGCTCTCCAGCAACTAGGCCACATTGCCTCTCTTGATTGGGGAATTCACTGCATTGATCAAGGACTTCTCTGATCAACTCCACCTCCCCTACCACACTGGATAATTTGGTCTATGGTGTGACTGAAAGGGGCCCCAAAAAGAGCAATTGCCTAATGGCTTTAAAATCCATCCAAGCCACCAGCTTGGTTGCCTCCCAGCCTGCCAGGAGAAGCATAGAAAGGAGACAATAAGGTAGGCTTTCTTGTATGCTCCAATGATTCACAGGTCATTTAGCCAGCTTTTATCGGAGTACTCACTCAGGATCAGTATTTCCAGAGAGACCACCAAGAAAACAATGGGCAGTTTATGTAGCAACATCATTGCAGAGGATGGAGAGGTCAAGAAATGCTATAAAGAGTATGGTAAAGTCCTCCCAATTAAATAAAGCTATGTTTTGGCCCCTAGTGACTTCAATTCAAAAGTGGGGAAGGGTAAGGTTTGTAAGTATATTAGAAAGGAAGCTTGTTGGAATAATTAAAGTAAGAGGTTCTAAGGTCCTGAATTAAAGTGGTATTCATGTGAGAGGAAGGGGACAGATGGCAGGGGTGTTTGGAAATAGAATCAACAAGCCTAGACAACTGCTTAGATATGGGGGACAGGGCTCAAGGGGAACAAGATGAGGATGACTTCACAATGCAAATCTAGATGACTAGGTGAACTAATATACTTTTGATAGAAGGACAGGAAAATTTGTAAGAGGTGATTTGGGGGGTGGAAATAAGGAGTTTGAGCTGCCTATGAGACATCTGGCTCAAAATGTTCAACAGGTAGCTAGATATGAGCAAGTGAAGCTCGAGAGAGATTAGAAATGGAAATATAGATTTGGAAATCAATTGCATTGAGATAATAGGGGTCCAAGATTCAATCCTCGGAGGTTCATTTATTGCACAGAAGGTATGACAGGCAAAATAGAGACGGGAATCTAGGTAGGAGAGAACCAAGAGAACAGTGTGGAAAAAGGAGAGACAGATAGAGAGACAGACATACACACAGAGAGACAGAGAGACAGAGACAGAGAGAGACAGAGACAGAGAGGGAGACAGAAAGGGATAAACAGAGAGTCAGAGATACATACATACATACATACATACATACACACACACATTATATGGGAAAAGAGAATGATTAACAATGCCAAATGCTGCAGAGAGGTCAAGTGAGATAAAGACTGAAGCTACCAGATTGGGTAATTTAGGAGGTCATTGATAACACTGTAGAGAACTTTTTCAGGTTAATGAAGAAACCGGAGGTCTTGAGAAGGGAGTAGGAGGAGAGGAAGTGGAGCTTATTCTTAGTATTTAGCTGTGAAAGAGAGACGAGTGAACAAGAGTTTAAAGGGATATATGGTTTAGTGGGTTTTTTCCAGGAGAGAGACTGAGTTTATAAGTATCAGGGAAAGAACCAATAAATAGGAGGGATGTGTATGTGAGTCTGTGTGTGTGTGTGTGTGTGTGTGTGTGTGTGTGTGTGAGAGAGAGAGAGAGAGAGAGAGAGAGAGAGAGAGAGAGAGAGAGAGAGACAAGAGAGACAGGGAGACAGAGAGAGTTAGTTGAGTTAGTTGGTTAGTTATTATTATGGATTGGAGAAAAGGGACAGCATGGGCTCAGGGGTGAAAGTGGAAGCGTTGGTCCAGCATGGTTGGTATGCAGTCTGTGGTGAAATGATGGAAAAACATGGATAAGGGTCCTAAAGGATGGGGACACATACACAGGTGACCATCTGCACCACTGGAGGAAACAAACCACTTGATGAGATCACAGACTCACTGGAGTTGCTTAACTCTGTTTTGAAAGTGTAATTGAATCTGTGACAAATTTTACTGGATGAATAAATGTCAAATAAAAATCTATTTCTTCCCATAAAACCTATAGAAAGAGTGTCTTAGCTCACTCTTTAAAAAATAAAATTTTGATAGTTCTCAATATATCATCTCCTCTTCTCAGGGAGCCATCCCTTATAACAAAGAATTTTTAAAAAGAGAAAAAAAATAGTTCATTCAATATAACCACAAAGTTCCACATTATACAACATTATGCAACCATAGTCCCCTACTCTTACAAAGAATGAATTCTCATATCTCTTCTCTGGGGCCAAGCTTGGTCATTATAATCACTTAGTTTTCAGATTTAGTTTTTTTGGCTGTTTAGTCAAAGTATAGATTATTTTCTTGTTTTCAATGGCTTTACTTTTATGTGTTATCTTTATCATTTCTTATCATGCACTAATATAGTCTTCATTTACTTTTAGCCATTTGTCTAACCTACACACACACACACACACACACACACACACACACACACACACACACACACATCTGGTTTCCCAAAAGCTTGCATTTGTTCCATGTAAGTCAGAAGAACTGAGTTTACGTCCTAACTCTGATTCTTAGCAAGTCAAGTCACTTATTTCAATCTGTTTCCTTCTTTGAAAAATGGAGCTTTTTTATGCCAAGCTCATATGGTTGCTGTCTTTTAATTTTTATATTATTATTACTTTTTTGAATACATGCATACTCTACCCCTTACCACACAAACCATCCCTTGTAAAAGAGATTTTTAGAAATAAGAAACAGGGGCAGCTAAATGGTACAGTGAATACAGAACCAGCCCTGATGTCAAATCTGGCTTTAGACACCTCGTGTGCAACCATGAGCAAGTCACTTAATCTCAATTACCTTACAAAAAAAAGAAAAAAAGAAATAAAATAGATTTTTTAAAAACCAATTCAGCAAAACTAAGAAATGCATTGTGTCTGGCTATATAGTCCCCCACCTCTTCAATGAAGGGAATGATATATAGATAGATAGATAGATAGATAGATAGATAGATAGATATAGATATAGATATATACATAGATATCTATATCTATATAGACATATACATATACATATATCTATATCTATATATCTATATCTTCTCTACTCTTCCCCAGGGCCAACTTTGGCCATTAGAAGTGCATCTTTGTTTTTCCCATTTATGTTGTAATAATTATCTAGGCATTTTTTTCTGGTTCTGCTTTTATCTGTTCATATGTTTTCCCCTACATTTTGGAATTCTTTTTATTCATTGTTTCTTACAACACAGTTATATTCCACTATATTCAGGTATCAAAGGAAAAGAGGCCCAAGATTAAGAAAAGTATCTGTTCATGTTAGTAAATGTCAAAGGTGGAATTCAAATCTAGGTCTTCCTGATTCCATACCCATTACAACATAATGCTTCATTTCCATCTTTTTGCTACCATACAATGTGCTGCTACTTATATTTGGGAACATATGGAACCAGTGAGAATGCTAGGTCAAAGACATAATTCCAAATTGCATTCTGATATGTTCGGATCAATTCACATTGTAACAATATCAAGCCAAAAATCAGCTATTTCCATCTTTACAGTTTTGCCAATTTTCTGGGTGTGAGGTAAAATCTTGGAAATATCTTGATTCACATTTTTCTTATTTTTAGTTTTTTGGTGTAATCCTCTACATGGTCGTTAATGGTTAATGGTCTTTCATTTTTAATCATTTATCTGTTGGATATATCTCTTGTTCTTATATTTATATTTCTCTTATTATCAGTGATTTGGAGCAAACTTTAATTTGGTCATTACGAACTCTCCATTCATATATTTTCATCTTAAATACTGGGAAATAGTCTTTGGTCATTTATTCCCAATTAGTTTGGTTATCATATGAGAGTGGAGCACTGGACCTGGGGTCAAATCCAGTCTCAGACACTTACAAGCTGAATGACTCTGGACAAGTCACTTGAGCTCTCTCAGTCTTAGTCTCGTCATCTGTAAAATGTAGGTAATAATATCATCTACCTTCCAGGATTGTTGTTAGGAGCAAATGAGATAACATTTATAAAGTGATTTGTACAGTGCCGGGCACATAGTAGGTGCTATTTAAATGCTTATTCTCACCCCCCATTGAACTTAATAACTTTGTCTTTGATAAATCTGAAAATATTAATTATCTAGGAAATAACTCCATATTTGACAAAAATTGCTGGGAAGAAGGGAAAGCAGAATGGCTAAAATTAGGGCTAATATATCATGCATTGCAAGTAACATAAAATAGAATTTTAATAATATTTACAATTATATTCCTCCCCCCATATTAGAAGAGCACTAGTTATGGCTAGGTAAAGTATGAATTCTTAACCAAACCGGGGAGAGAAGAGATTGCAAACAATAAAAGAGAAAATTTCAATTATATCAAGTGGAAAAGATTTCGTGGAAAACTAAGGCAAGTAGGATAAAAAGGGAAGCAGGTGACAAATCTGGGGATCAATCATGTTAGATAAAGGACTAATATTCAAGACATATAGGAAACCTGGAGAAATATATATAACCAGAAGCCATTTCCAAAAAATAACTGGTCAAAGGATATCGGTAAGTAGTTCTTGAAAAAATTGAATTACAAACTATTAACAACCATATAGAAGCATATACTTGATGGTTGAGAGATGAAAATTAGAACAGAGGTTTATCTCATACTCAACAGATTGCCAAAAATGACAAAAGATGACAATATTTAATGTTGGAAGGGTTGTGAAAAGATGGGCATGCCATGATACTGTTGGTGGAACTGTGAATTGGTCTAATCATTCTGGAAAATAATTTGGAACTGTGGGGAAGGGAAAGGAACAGACATTTATTAAGCACTTACTATGGGCCAAGCACTGTGCTAAGAACTTTATAAATATGATCTCATGTGATCCTCATAGCAACCTTAGGAGGTAGGCTCTATTATTATCTTCATAGTTGAGGAAATTGAGACAGAGGTTGTGACTTACCTAATATCACACAGTTAGTAAGTGTCTGAGACTAGAAAGAACTCAGATCTTCCTGATGTCAAGCCCAGAACTCTATCCACTGTGCCACCTAGCCACCTCAGTTATGAATTATGCTAAGAAAATGACTAAAATGTCTATAGTTTTGGACGGAGAGATCCCATTGCCAGGCATGTACACCATGAAGGTTGCCAGGCATGTACACCATGAAGGTTGATGACAAAGAGAAAAATCTCATATATGCCAAAATATTCTTTATAATATTTTTGTAGAAGGAAAGAGATGAAAAACAAAAAGAGATGCCTATTAGTCATGGCTAAACAAACTGTGACACATGAATTTGTAATTGTGCTGTAAGAAATAATAAAGAATTCAGAGAAACCTAGGAAAACTTACATGAATAAATGAAAAGCTATGTAAGCAGAACCATGAAAACAATGAGTAAAATGATACAACAATGTAAATGGAAACAACAACAAAACTGAATCAATCTGAATCAAATCAAAATCTGATGCTATGAAATTATAATAACCAATTCTGATCCAAAAGAAAAGACATGAAAGGCATCCCGACACCATTTTGTTTTGTCCAGGAGGAAACAGAATAAGGCTTTGAAACACTGCATATAACATCAGGCTTTGTGATATACTGAGTAGTTTTGCTCAACTATTTTCCTCTACTTCCAGCCCCTTTTTTGTTCCCTGAGGCAGAGAGAGAAAGGTACATTGGAAAATGTAACTGAAATGAAACCAAAGATATAAAACAAAGAATTTTTTAAAAAGAATTCTTTCAAAGCCCATGGATCTGCTTTATGGGAAAAATAAGATCATAGATAGAAAACTTTTTGTAACCCTAAATAAAGAACAAATAATTGGCAGCTGTTGTTCTAATTATTACTAAATTAGTTAAAATTTAGATTTTAACTAATCTCAAAAAATGTTATAATTATAAAATTAATAAAAAAGTATTGAATTAATAAATTAAAAAAAAGATTTTAACTAATCTCACTCATTCTTTCAGCAAACAGCAAATGCCTGCCTTGCTTACCTACCAAACAAAGAGCATCACACTAGGCACTGGGGATGCTAAAGGGGAAAATAAGATGTGGTTCCTTCCTTCGTGGAGCTTACACTCTAGAAGGGGAGACAAGACAGATAATACAAATCAGAGTATGATAAGCGTGTGAGAGCAAATGAAGATCAAGTATTAAGAAGAACCAGGAAGACTTGGGTTCAAGTCCCATTTCTGACACATACTGGCTACAGGTGCTATACAAGTCTCTACCTCTAAGTGCCCCAGTAACTGCTTGAATAAGTTCCTGGGAAGGTCTACCTCTGTACCAGTAGAAGGTGTTTGATAGGCATTTTCTACAGCAAATAAAACATAGGCCGGGTTTTCGCCCTCCCTACCTCCCAAAAGTTTTATAAGAAGGATACAAAGTAACTGGGTCTTGAAAGATGACGAGGTTCAATCTAATTCAATTTGCCCAGCATTTATTAAACACAAACTACCTGCAGGGTATTCTGTTGGATACTGCAGATACAAAAGACAACGGTGATATAGCCCCTGCACTACAGACCCTTATACTCTACTGGGGGAGGAAAGAGGGTGTAACATGTAATTTTTTCTTCCTACAAAGATGCCAACTTTGTAAGAAGAGACCATTCTTGGAAAAATATTCCTCTTGGAGAGAAGTATGGAAACCGAATGTGGATTGAAGCATAGTATTTTCATCTTTTTTGTTTATTTGCTTTTTCTTTCTCATGTTTTTCCCCTTTTGGTCTGTTTTTTTTTCCTTACACAACATGACAAATATGGAAATATGTTTGGAAGGATTGTACATATTTAACCTATATCAGATTGCTTGCTGTCTTGGGGGGAGGAGGAAAAGGGGAAGGGAGAGAGAAAAAAAATTGGAACACAAAATTTTACAGAAATGAATTTTGAAAGCTGTCTTCCATATAATTTGGGAAAAGTAAAATACTATAGAGAAAGAAAGGAAAAAGAAATGTTGAGCAGGCTGATTTCAGAAAAGCCTAGAAAAACTTATATGAATTGATGCTGAATGAGTTAAGCAAAACCAGGAGAACATTGTACAAGATTATGTGATGATCAACTATTACAGATTTAGCTGTTCTAGGCTATGTGGTGATCCAAGCAATTCCAACAGACTTGGGATGGAAAATGCCATCTACATCCAGGGATAGAACTATGGAGACTCAATGAATATTGAAGTACAGTATTTTCACCATTTTTTGTTTGCTTTTTCTTTCTTGTAACTTTCCCCTTTTGTTCTGATTTTTCTTTTGCAACATGACAAATAAGGAAATATATTTAAAATGTTTATATATGTATGATCTATATCGGATTGCTTGCTATCTTGGGGAGGGAGGAGGGAAGGGAGTAGGAGAGAAAAAATTTGAAACTCAAAATCTTAAAAAATGAATGCTGAAAACTATCTTTATATGGTGGACAAATACTACTGAGGGGAAAAAATATGGACTAAATGCTGATGGTACACCAAGCACTGTGTTAGAAGCTATATATAGACAATATAGACAAAGGTGCAACTGATCCTGTCCTCAAGAAAGTATACACTATCAGTATTAAAGTTCAAAATGTCCCTAAGACTTTTAGAAAATCCTGCATACATCTAAAATGCAAACGTAATTTGGGTAAGGAGGGCACCAGAAACTGGAGGAGGGGAGAAGTCAGGAAAGACTTCATGTAGAAGCTAGTATTTGAGAGGAGTTTTGAAGAATGCTTAGCACTCTAAGTGGCAGAGGTGCAGAAAGAGTACATTTCAGACATAGGGGACAAAAAGCCTGTACAAAAGGCAAAGAGACAAGAAATAGAGTGCTATATATGAAAAATAGTAATAAGCCAGTTTAATAAGACCAAAGAGTATGTGTGAAAGAGAGTAAGGCTGCAAAGGTAGGATGGGAACAATTGTGAAGGAATTGAAATGCCAAAGAGAAGAGTTTATATTTGGTACTAGAAGTAATAGAGTGATAGGTTGATCTAAGTTGAAGGCCATATGAGAAGAAGGAAAAGTAAAGAGGCAAGGGATATTGTAGAGGTAGAAATGACAAAAATTTGGCATCTGATCGGTTATGTGAGGTAAATGATAGAGATAAATTGAGGATGGAACCAAGGTTGAGAACTGGTTTGACTGGGAGGCTGGTGGTGGCCTGGACAATAATAAGGGTGTTCAAAAGGGGTATAGACATTAGATGGGGAAGTTAAAGAATATTGTTTTAAACAAGTTGAGTCTGAGATGCCTTTGAAACATTCTAATTGAAATGTCCAATAGGTGGCTGGTATTATAGGGCTGGAGCTCAGGAGAGTTTAAGCTTGAATATATAGCTTAAGGAGTCTTCCTAAGTAATGATCTTTGAAGCCATGGGGGCACCAAATGTGCACGGAGAATCCCTTGAAGGAGGTGTTTTTCCAGTAAGTTGAAGAGATCTAAAAGGGAAAAAAGAAAAAGCAAAGAACTAGAATCTAAAGAGTTGCCCATTGATTGGAAAAATGATTGAACAAAAGACAAAAGAAATTATTTCAGAGAATCTTAGGTAGCATGATCTAATGCACAGTGAAGTTAGCAGGATCAGAAAAACAATTTATACAAGTTCAAAAAGACTGAAAAGAAAAACAATTCTTAATGACTTAAAAGCATTATAATGACTAACTATGACTCCAGAGGTTCAATAAGGAAGCTTGTTATTGATCTTCTTACTGAGGTGATGGCCTCAAGGTACAGAAAAAAACATATTTGGGGTCATGGCCTGTAGGTGGATTTATTTTGCTTGACTATGCTTAAATGTTTTAAAATATTTTTTTTTGGTTTTCAATGGGGGAAGAGGGAAGGGAAGATGAAGAGGAAAGGTTAGCAATATCCCTCAAAAAGTAGGTCAGTGACACATTTTTTAAAATGCACAAATACAAATAGAAAAGAAAGTCAGAAGGAATCACAGACAAGCAAGATAGTTTTGAAAGTAATCTGTAAAATTTATTGTCTTCATTTTTAGTATTTTTAAGTTAGCAGGATAAAATAAAGATTTGAGGGTTTACACCATGTTCTCATATTTTATTCATCTATTGTAAATAATCTTTTTTAAAGTTCAAAATAAAATTTTCCTTGAAAGAAAAAAGAATGAATTGTGAAATTTAGTTGTATTTTAAAGCAAATATTTTAATTTTTTGTAGTGGAACAATTCTGTTTGGGGTATGGTGTGTGTGTGTGTGTGTGTGTATGTGTGTGTGTGTGTGTGTGTCTGTGTGTGTGCATGTATGTGTGTGTGTGCGTGTGTGTGTGTGTGTGTGTGTGTGTGTGTGCATGTTGGGGATACATTGAAGTTGAAAGTCCAAAATGGCTCTGTATTTTGTTATCAGATTGAAAAAGTTAACTTTTCAATGACTCATTTTATTAAAAATAGCATTCATGAAAATTTAGTAATAAAATTTGGGGATGAATTTTTAAAATTAAGTAGGAAAAAACAGAAGAAAGTTCAGAAGGAGTCACAGGTAAGGAGGGCAATGTAGGAAATATTATGCTAAATCTAAAATATGAAAAAAATAAATATTAAAGAAACCCAAATTCTAAGCAGTAGAAATTCAAGGCCCCCATATGCAGTCTCCTTTTTCTATTCTTTGTATGTGGAAATGTTTGTGTTGAATTTTATCAAGTTCATAACTTTAAAAGGACAATTAAAAAAAAAAGATAAACAAGTCCAAGGTAGAGCGTTGGGAGTCACTCACAGTTCTAGGGTGAGATACGGTTTTAATCCAGCAAAGGAAATGGAAAGGGAGGAAAGGAAGATTTCTTTATATGGATGCAGAGTAAAATAGGTAGAATCATAAGACATACAGCAACTATATTTGCACAAAATGAATCTGAGCTCAAGTAACTGGAAAAGCAAAGGACCAGATGAGGAAATACACCTCCTTCCTCTCAGTGGAGAGGTAGAAGATCAAGGACAAAACATCACATACATACATTGTCAGACACAAGTCATTATGTTGGTTGTTTTTGCTTAACCAGTTTTCTTTGTTATGAAATCCAGAAAGAACAGTGTTGTAAAAATAAAAGGCAAAAATAAAATGTATTACTATTTTTTAAGAGTGGCTAGCTTACTACCATGTTATGTCTCAACTGTTCACATTATTGAGAAATCCTTCTTCCTATAGCTTACCTTCCCCACAAAAAGAAAAATGTTACCCACCTCTTAGTCACTCAGATATCCTTGTGTTTACCATCAACTGGCAGTGAGTTCAGTCTTCTCAGGAGACCTGTGATCGATACCTATATTTTTCACACTTATTCATCAAAAATGGATTCCATCCCTTGTTGCTGAGGCAGAGATGTCAAAAAGAGTCCACCACCTGAGGAGCAAGCTCCAGTGTGGAGTCCCCATGCTGCCTTTGAGATGTGGCTCCTTTTCCACTAAGCTTGTGATAGGTTCCATGTCAGGGATGATGAGCTACAGAGTAAGCACCACAGGGCTTTCCTGCCATTTGGATCTATTAAAATATCATTTCCTGAGACATTCATTTTTCAAGTAATTCAGACTTCACCGTATACAACTTATGACATTGATACAGTTGGAAACAGAAAAAGGAAAACAAGAGACTAAAAATCCAAGATGGAGAAAATGTAGTCAAATCTTCCTTTTCCTCATCCCATCCCCCTCAAGAAAAATCATAACCTGCTAATCCAAATATTTTAAAGGATAAATAAAGCAGTGTGGTTATTATAATGTTAAATTTATTATCTTTAAGAATTGCATCATATGAATAATATGTGATTCCATATATGATCCTTTTCCTATTGTTTTTTTGGGGGGAGGCACAGAGAATGTTCATTTTTATCATTATTTGTCAAATTCATCAAAAAGTTTTAAAATTTAAATAAAATTACTATAATATTTTTATAATATAAAGTATAAGACCAGAATTCTTTAGTTGAGACCCACAGGTGTTTATTACATATATATATATATATATATATATATATATATATATATATATATATATATATATAGTTGCTGAATTAATATGAGAGAACTTTCCAACATTCCAAAATGAACTAGACCACTAGATAGGCAGAAACACAGGTTTTTAAGCAGGGGTTAGTCGGTCACTTCTGCTCAGGAGCACAGTCATCTGTGGTTCTGGTATTCTAGTGTATTAGGGTCCAGGAAAGGCTACCTGGACCTTTTTCCTACCCACTGCTCCTCCAGATACTTCTATCATGGAAGAAGTTCAGTTAGTAATTATAGCTAAGAAAACTCAGAGAAAAATTATCAAAGTCTACCAACAACACTGTTATTTTAAAAAAATTTTAAATTAACTAAAATCAATTGATTCTGAAGTCCAGAAGAACATTTTCACAGAGGTCCCTCCCCTGTAGTGTGCTGATCTTTATCCCAGAAAGTAAATCTCATTTAACTCAAGAAAACTTGTTCAAGCCATTGATTGGCTGCCAGGGTGAGGGAATCATGTGACCATTGATGGCTAGGTGCCCCCTAGTGTTCCTCACATGCACACAAATCAAGAAATTTTCTGGGTGCTTTTAATCAGTAAATCAATGATTTCACAGAATTCCCAGCATTGTTCATTGGTGGCAGTGCCCAGTCATTGCTGCCACCTTGGCAGACAGAGATTCCCACCCTTCCAATGCTCCCCTCCTTATGATTTCTAGATTTCTCTGAGAAACCATAATCTCTGTCCCATATACACGGCACATGCCCTTCAAATCTGGGAATATCTTTCTACCAAGATAAATGTTTTTTTTCATGATTTCCTTCTACTATCTGTAAATAGGACACATCATTTTTATTTCTCCCCTTTCCAAATCTTCCTATGCAAGCTTTACAATGCTGTTGAAAAGTGATAATTTCCTGACAGCAGATGCTTATCTTCTGGATCCAGAAGGATCCAGTGGGACCCAATGGGAAGGAAGTCTGGAGGGAGCCACCCAATAGCACCAATAGTGACATGCGTAGTGGTAGAACTCACCTACCTTCCCATGGGCCTAGGTTACAAGCAATTTATTTAGGCTATCCTTTTGTATTGTTGAGGGTAAGAATGGGGTTATGTATGAGGGAAAACAACATGACTGTTGAGTACTAATTGTGAATGCCCCTGCGGAGAGTTTGTTTTCCCAAGGCCTGGCCCAATTGACCATAAAGGGAAAAAAGAAAAGCAAGCAAAAATAAACATGGTTTGTCCATCAAGTACAGATAAAGAGACAGAAGAATATAACAGTCATCCTTGGACAACCTAAACTTAAGATAACAAACAAGGAAAAAAATCTACCTGTCAGAACAAAACCACAGCACTCATTAGGAGGGTCCAGCCAGGCCCCTTGAGAGGCAGGCAGATGGGTTAACACACCTGTTTCCTGTCTTCACTTTCAAGGAAGGCCAGATCATCAGACCTCTGAATCAAGTGACAAAAATAGAAAGAGACAATTTTAAGGGAAGGAAATAATCCCTTTCTTCTACTGTCTAACCCTCTCTCTTCTTAAAAACAAAATAGAACCAAATACCTAAGGTATAAGTGGTGGCAAGTACCTTGGCATTTCAAGGTACTTGGAAGCTGGAGATTGTTCTACTTCCAGCTAAGCTATTAACTAGCTGGGAAATATTAATCAATCAGTCAATAAGCATCTATTAAATACTTTTTAATAATAGTTCACATTTCTATAGAATTTCAAGATTTATAAAATGTATGTATATATATATATATATATATATATATATATATATATAAAATCATATCTAATCCTCACAATAATAACTGTTTTAACAGATGTGAAAATTGAGGTTGAGAATAGTTTCCCTGTCAATTACTTCCAGTAGATCCTGTCTATAGCTTGTCTGTATATAGGTGTTTGCAGGTTGGCTTCCTCCAGTAGACTGTGAACTACTTGAAAGTAGAGATTATCTTGTGGTTCTTTTTCAATCCTATGTACCAGACATATAGTTGGCACTTTAATCCCTGGCTGCATTTAGAGTGATTATTTTAAACGGAAACTAAGGCTGCCTCCAGAAGCTCCCCAAGAAATCTGCTCCCAGAGAACTTTACAATTTAGAAAAAAGAACACTACACTTTTTCATAAATGGATCCCTATATTTATAACACACTCCCTAGTCAGTCTACTTCTTAGAATCCTTAGCTTCCTTAAAAACCCAGTGTTGCAAAAGCAGAAGTAGATCTCGTTAAAAAAGATAAGGAAGGAAACTATATCCTGCTGAAAGGTAGCATAAATAATGAAGCCATATCAATACTAAACATATATGCACCAAGTGGTACAGCATCTAACTTTCTAAAGGAAAAGTTAAGAGAACTGCAAGAAGAAATAGACAGTAAAACTATAATAGTGGGAGATCTCAACCTTGCACTCTCAGATTTAGACAAATCAAACCACAAAACAAACAAGAAAGAAATTAAAAAAGTAAATAGAACATTAGAAAAACTAGGTATGATAGACCTTTGGAGAAAACTGAATGGCAATAGGAAGGAATATACTTTCTTCTCAGCAGTTCATGGATCCTATACAAAAATTGACCATATATTAGGACATAAAGATCTCAAAATTAAATGTAGGAAGGCAGAAATAATAAATGCCTTCTTCTCAGATCACAATGCAATAAAAGCTACATTCAGTAAAAAGTTAGGGGTAAATAGACCAAAAAGTAATTGGAAACTGAATAATCTCATCTTAAAGAATGACTGGGTGAAAGAGCAAATTATAGAAACAATTAACAATTTCACCCAAGATAATGATAATGATGAGACATCATATCAAAATCTTTGGGATGCAGCTAAAGCAGTAATAAGGGGAAACTTTATATCTTTAGAGGCTTATTTGAAGAAAATTGAGAAAGAGAAGATTAACGAATTGGGCTTACAACTTAAAAGGCTAGAAAAAGACCAAATTATAAACCCCCAACCAAAAATTAAACTCGAAATACAAAAATTAAAAGGAGAAATCAATAAAATTGAAAGTAAAAAAACTATTGAATTAATAAATAAAACCAAGAGTTGGTTTTATGAAAAAGCCAATAAAATAGATAAACCTTTGGTAAATTTGATCAAAAAAAAGAAAGAGGAAAATCAAATTGATAGTCTTACAAATGAAAAGGGGGATCTTTCCACCAATGAAGAGGAAATTAGAGAAATAATAAGGAGTTACTTTGCCCAACTTTATGCCAATAAATTTGATAACTTAAGTGAAATGGATGACTTTCTCCAAAAATATAGGCTCCCTAGATTAACAGAGGAGGAGATAAATTGCTTAAATAGTCCCATTTCAGAAAAAGAAATAGAACAAGCTATTAATCAACTCCCCAGGAAAAAATCCCCAGGGCCAGATGGATTCACATGTGAATTCTACCAAACATTTAAAGAACAATTAGCCCCAATGTTATATAAATTATTTGAAAAAATAGGGGATGAAGGAGTCCTACCAAACTCCTTTTATGACACAGACATGGTACTGATAACTAAACCTGGTAGATGGAAAACTGAGAAAGAAAATTATAGACCAATCTCCTTAATGAATATTGATGCTAAAATCTTAAATAAGATATTAGCAAAAAGACTTCAGAAAATCATCTCCAAGATAATACACTATGATCAAGTAGGATTTATTCCAGGAATGCAGGGCTGGTTTAATATTAGGAAAACTATTAATATAATTGACCATATTAATAATCAAATTAATAAGAACCATATGATCATCTCAATAGATGCAGAAAAAGCATTTGACAAAATCCAACATCCATTCCTACTAAAAACTCTTGAGAGTATAGGAATAAATGGATTATTCCTTAGAATAATCAGGAGTATATATTTAAGACCGTCAGTAAGCATAATATGCAATAGAAATAAACTGCAACCTTTCCCAGTAAGATCAGGAGTGAAACAAAGTTGCCCACTATCACCATTACTATTCAATATAGTACTAGAAACGCTAGCCTCGGCAATAAGAGCCGAGAAAGAGATTCAAGGAATTAGAGTAGGAAATGAGGAAATTAAACTATCACTTTTTGCAGATGACATGATGGTATACTTAGAGAACCCCAAAGACTCTGCTAAAAAGCTACTAGAAATAATTCAAAATTTCAGCAAAGTGGCAGGATACAAAATAAATCCACATAAATCCTCGGCATTTTTATATATCACTAACAAAATGCAACAGCAAGAGATACAAAGAGAAATTCCATTCCAAACAAATGTTGAGAGTATAAAATATTTGGGAATCCATCTACCAAAGAAAAGTCAGGAATTATGTGAGAAAAATTACAAAACACTTGCCACAAAAATAAAATCAGATTTAAATAATTGGAAAGACATTCAGTGCTCTTGGATAGGCCGAGCGAATATAATAAAGATGACAATACTCCCCAAACTAATCTATTTATTTAGTGCTATACCAATCAGACTCCCAAGAAACTATTTTAATGACCTAGAAAAAATAACAACAAAATTCATATGGAAGAATAAAAGGTCAAGAATTGCAAGGGAACTAATGAAAAAAAACTCAGAGGAAGGTGGTCTAAGTGTACCTGATCTAAAGCTATATTATATAGCAGCAGTCACCAAAACCATTTGGTATTGGCTACGAAATAGACCGGTAGATCAGTGGAACAGATTAGATACAAAGGACAAAAAAGGGTACATCTATAGCAATCTAATCTTTGACAAACCCAAAGATTCCAACATTAGGGATAAAAATTCATTATTCGGAAAAAACTGTTGGGAAAACTGGAAATTAGTATGGCAGAAATTAGATATGGATCCACACTTAACACCATATACCAAGATAAGATCAAAATGGGTCCATGATTTAGGCATAAAGAGGGAGATAATAAATAGATTAGAGGAACAGAGGATAATCTACCTCTCAGACTTGTGGAGGAGGAAGGAATTTATGACCAGAGGAGAACTAGAGATCATTATTGATCACAAAATAGAAGATTTTGATTACATCAAACTAAAAAGTTTCTGTACAAATAATACTAATGCAAACAAGATTAGAAGGGAAGTAACAAATTGGGAAAATATTTTTAAAAACAAAGGTTCTGACAAAGGTCTCATTTCCAAAATATATAGAGAACTGACCATAATTTATAAGAAACAGAACCATTCTCCAATTGATAAATGGTCAAGGGATATGAACAGACAATTCTCAGAGGAAGATTTGAAACTATATCCACTCACATGAAAGAGTGTTCCAAATCACTACTGATCAGAGAAATGCAAATTAAGACCACTCTGAGATACCACTACACACCTGTCAGATTGGCTAAGATGACAGGAACAAATAATGACAAATGTTGGAGGGGATGTGGGGAAATTGGGACACTAATACATTGCTGGTGGAGTTGTGAAAGAATCCAGCCATTCTGGAGAGCAATCTGGAATTATGCCCAAAAAGTTATCAAACTGTGCATACCCAGCATACCCAGCAGCACTATTACTGGGATTGTATCCCAAAGAAATACTAAAGAGCGGAAAGAGACATATATGTGCCAAAATGTTTGTGGCAGCTCTTTTTGTTGTAGCTAGAAACTGGAGGATGAATGGATGTCCATCAGTTGGAGAATGGTTGGGTAAATTGTGGTATATGAAGGTTATGGAATATTATTGCTCGGTAAGAAATGACCAGCAGGAGGAATATAGAGAGGCCTGGAGAGACTTAAATCAACTGATGCTGAGTGAAATGAGCAGAACCAGAAGATCACTGTACACTTCAACAACAATGCTGTATGAGGATGTATTCTGATGGAAGTGGAAATCTTCAACATAGAGAAGATCCAACTCACTTCCAGTTGATCAATGATGGACAGAGGTAGCTACACCCAGAGAAGAAACACTGGAAGGGGAATGAAAATTGTTAGCACTAATATCTGTCTGCCCAGGTTGCATGTACCTTCGGATTCTAATGTTTATTGTGCAACAAGAAAATGATATTCGCACACATGTATTGTACCTAGACTATATTGTAACACATGTAAAATGTATGGTATTGCCTGTCGTCGGGGGGAGGGAATAGAGGGAGGGGGAGTAATTTGGAAAAATGAATACAAGGGATAATATTATAAAATATATATATATATATATATATATATATGTATATATATATATATATATATATATATATAAAAAAAAAACCCAGTGTTGCTTCCTACAAGATTTTCCCAGCCCCTCCCCCAGTCCGGTTACTAGAACTCTCTACCTCAAATTACATTGTTATTTACTTGTGAACATGTTTTATCATCCAGTCAAATGTAAACTACTTGAGAGCAGGAAGTGTTCACTTTTTCTGTGTATCCCCAGTTCCTAGCACAGAGTTGGTACATAAAATATTTGTTCAGCTATTGAATGTAGACACATACTTGAATAATTTGGAGATCTGTGAGTTCACTGGAGCCTTGGTATCTTGCACTCATTCTACTGACACAGATCCAGCCCTCAGCCTATCCTTCAGCCTCTATCCAGCACAAAGGTGGAAGTTGGAATGACTCCCTGCCTCCGAGAGAGTGGGCTTGTGGGCTTCTGTGGGCTTGTCCCTGAGAGCTTCTTGCTTATATTTCTGCTCACTTGTGAATCTCCTTGACATGTGAATCTCCTCCTTATATATGCTCTCTAAAGGTGTGAAGTCCTTTAAAGGTGTGAACTAAGTACATAAGCATTAATACATAAGCATGTTTCAAGTTCTGGTCCATAACAAAAAAGTATGGAAGTGAGAGATGGAATGTTATAAATGAGGAATAATTAACAGGCCAGTTTGAATAGAACAAAGAATATGAAGGAGAGGGTAGCCAGGTCATATAGTCAAGACAATATGAGTTCAAATGTCTGGTATTCTATTGTATTAGTAGTTGTGTGAATTTGGACAAATCAGTTAACTATGCTGTGCCTCAGCTTCTTCAAGTGTAACATATGGATAAGAATAGCATCAATCTTTACAGGGTTGTTGAACCAAATAAATTGAAATATGTAAAGTACTTTGAAAAATCTTAAAGTGACATAAGTGAGGAGGAGGAGGAAGGGGAGGAGGAGGGGGAGGAGGAGGGGAAGAAGAGGGGGAGGAGGAGGGGGAGGAGGGGGAGGAGGAGAAGAAGGAGAAGGAGGAGAAGGAGAAGAAGAAGAAGAAGAAGAAGAAGAAGAAGAAGAAGAAGAAGAAGAAGAAGAAGAAGAAGAAGAAGAAGAAGAAGAAGAAGAAGAAGAAGAAGAAGAAGAAGAAGAAGAAGAAAAAGAAGAAGAAGGAAGAAGAAGAAGAAGAAGAAGGGAGAAGAAGAAGAAGAGCTGAGACTATGAAGGTAGATGGTGATAGGAGAGTAAATTGCTTTAAATACCAAACTGAGAAGTTTTAAAATTTTATCTTAAAGGCAACATGACGATTTGGGGGTAGAGAAGTAACATGGTCAGATGTGTGTTTTAGAATATCAGTTTCTCAGTTTGTGGAGGATGAAATTTTGGGGGAAGAAAATAGATGTAAAGAGATCACTTTGGAGGTGACAGTACAAATAAGGGAGAATACGAATCTGGAGTAAGATGATGGTTATGAGTGGAGAGAAGGGGGCAGATGTGAGAGATGTGGAGGTAGAAATGATAAGAGTTGGCAATTAATGGGGCATATAGGGTGCTAATGGAGAAGGAACAGGAAGGATGACTCTAAGGTTGTGAACTTTTGAGGTATTCTCATAGAAATAAGGAAGTTCAGAGGAAGGGAAGATTTAAGATGCATATGGAGTTTGAGAATCCTGAGATACTCAAATGGAGATGTCCAATGGGCAGTTAGTAATTTGGGACTGGAGCTCAGGAGGGATATTGCTGTTGGTAGTTGTGTCCAACTCTTCTTGAACTCTTTTGGGGTTTTCTTGGCAAAGATACTGGAGGGGTTTTCCATTTATTTCTGCAGGTCATTTTACAGATAAGGAAATTGTGGCAGTCTGGGTTAAATGACTTTCCAGAGTTCACACAACTAGTGTCTGAGGCCAGATTTGAACTCATAAAGATGAGTTTTCCTTACTTCAAGCCTGGTACTGTATCATTGCAGCGCCACCTAACAGCCCAATATCCCCTATGTATCATTCTTTCTCTCCCTGTCTTTCCCTGTCTCTCTGTCTCTCTCTGTCTCTCTCTGTCTCTCTCTCTCTCTGTCTCTCTCTCTGTCTGTCTCTCTCTCTCTCTCTCTCTCTCTCTCTCTCTCTCTCTCTCTCTCTCTCTCTCACACACACACACACACACACACACACACGCAGAATCATCTGCATATAGAGCTAATAGCTAAACCCATAGGAACTTAGATCACTAAAAGAAAGGAGAAAGAGAAAAGTCCTCAGGACAGAGCAGGAAACTGAGAAGGAAAGCAGTGTCCCAGCAACTAAGGGAGAAGGAAGAACACAGGAAGAGCAATATCCAAAGCTGCCAAGAAGCACAGCAGAATGAGGCCCAAGAAAAGGCCATTGGATTTAGTGCTACAGAGATTGTTGGAATGATCTTGAAAAGTGGTAGAATCAGAAGTTAAACTGGAAGGAGTGGGAGGTCAATGGAGGCAATGGGTGTAGACAACCCTTTTTAGGAGTACAGATGCGAAAAAACAGAAGAGATATGCATTGCAGCTGGCAGGGTTAAGTGAAGGATTTTTTAGAGTTGTTTATAAGCAGTAGGACAAAAGCCTGTGGCTATGGAAACAATGAAGATGAGAGGACAAAAGGTAATGACAGAGGGGCAAATGACATTGATCTGTCTTTGATTCTTCCTTTGGTAGGATTAGTTTAATACAGTTTTACTTCACTTTCTTATGAAAAATAAAATTGCTGCTGTAAAGTTTACAAAACAAGCAAGCATGTTAAATGTGAATAATTTTTGGAGCCCAAGCTGTGTGCATCTTAGCAATCATTGTATTTTCTCATAATAAAGACACATACCAGTCAAAAGACCATACGTAGCTGGTTTGGCCGGGCAATAGCAGCAGATGGACTAAAGAGTCTATTGCCAAAAATCTTTTACTTGAGGCCAAAAGCCAAGCAACTGAGTTCAAAAGACATTTTTCCAAAGCTAACAACTGAGCATAAATATTGCTAATGCACACTAAAAGCAACAATTATTCATGATGACATTCTTTCCAGCCTTCTCCCAACCCTAACCTCCTGTATTCAATTGAGTAGATGAGCAAAAGAGATTTAGCTCTCGAAGAATGCCAGAAAAGTTAGCTATTAACTCGGGCCTTCAGAAGGAAGGTTCTTCCAGACTTTTTACATTTTTAATATAAGAAAACAAAATAAGAAAAAAATTTTAAAAACCAAGATTTTTTTTCAGAGATAATCATTGACTCAAAAGGCTTGGCTAGGTAATATTAAGAAAAATAACAATGCCCACAATGGAAAGATAATACATGTGGAAATTGGTGTTAATTCTTATTAACAAATTAATTTAATATTATGTAATATGTAAATATTATTTACAAAAACATATACTAATTCCACTATTATTAATAAAAAATTAGCTGAAAGATTCTTAGATCAAACCAGGTTGAATATCTTTCGGGGATTTTATAGAATCTTTCAGGGGGAATTGTATTGGAAAGTGGATTGGACTATATAACCTCTAAGGTCCTTTTTAATTCAATATTCTATGGTCCTCTAATTTGAAAGCTCCATAATTCAATGATTTTAAGAGTCTATTGTAATATTAGTTATTTTTATTTATTTATTATTTTATTATTGTTACATTATATTATTTATTAATATAGTTATTATTATGTAATTTACTGGTTCTAAGATTCTAAATTTTTTGGTCCTGTGATTTTAAGAATTCATACTTCAGTGACTTGAAGGCTTTATCATTTTCTAATTCTAAGATTCTGCATTCCATAATATGGGGCCTGCCCCATACAGAAGTAGCATCAGGAGGTACCAAACAATGACCCAAATCACTGAGTGTTTATTAGTACAACTCTCAAATTAATATGGCCACTTTCAAAAATGAAACTAAATCAAATTAAACTCAATAAAAGCAAAACTGAAGTGTAGCAAATTTGTTCCAATTGACGATGTGTGCAATGGTGTGATTTAATAAGGTAGGTCAAATGTGTTGGTGTGTATCAGATCTTGATGTGGGTACAATCTGTCTCTGTCAGTGTTACTTGGTAGATGGATGCTCATAAGACAGATGAACTGTCCTCCCACTGCTAGTTACATCTGAATATGAAATATGTAAACTCAAATGTAAACAAATTATGTGGGAATGAAAAAGACTATAATATCTGACATATTTTTCAGTGTTGTTCATTTTAGTTAAGTACAATATAATAAGGTAGTTTCCCCCTCCAAATTTGAGCTTAAAAACTGAAATAATTCAAGAACAGTAATAGATAAATTCCTTTTTGAAATTATCAATGACTACATTTGAGTATCTTAAAATTTTAGTTTCTAATTTTAAAAGTGAAATAATACTTCAAATGATGGATATGTCCAATTTGAAGAGAAAATCCACTGGAACACCTGGAACTCGGGCATCTAAAACTAATAAAGGCTATTTAGGTAACAGAAATACAGAAACATAAAACAAAAGGTTTAGATCCAGAGAATTTGATCTATCCTATTTATCACTAGGTTCCTAAGCACTCTTAAGGATAAAAAGAGAGATATGTTTATTTTGACCAAATGTTTTATTTGCCAATCATATGAAACTTAAGAAGCTGAAATGGCATCCTGAAAGTGTACATGTAGAATACATTGGCAAGAAAACATTTCCAGAAAAAAACAAATTCTCTTAATAAGCAAAAACAAATTTTCAAAAATATATCTGTTATCAAAGGAATTGCTTGCATTATATAAAGCTACTTATAGAAGTGTTAAAAGTAAGAACCTTCATTTGATAGGAGAAATATGGGTGCTATTGGTATTGTCAACATTATGCCTGAAAAAAGCTTGCATGAAACAACTTCCAGGGGTGCCACTTTCAGATAATAACATGAGAAAGAGTTGCTTATTATATCTGAACATCTTAATCAATTAACTAACAATTGTTAGTATGTTCTTGAAATTTATTTAAGGGATAATTTATTATTTTACATTACAACTAAATTTTGATATAATTGACAGATTTTAAAACATACACTATGTAAGGGAGAATTGTATTGGACTCTGCCCTGATGGAGCTCAGTTAATTTATGGATGAAACACAGGTCAACAACCTCTAGTTAAAAGCATGGTCCCTCGTAAAATATAGACCTATTGCATGTTTCATATATGGCTGCTATTGAGAAATATGAATGAAGAGCTACACAAAATTTTTCAAATTGTTAAGAATAACAAACTTTATATAAAACAGTCCATTGAAAGGGAATTTTGTGGTGGTGCCAAGATAATGAATTTGAGGCCACAACCCTTCTTCTAATATTACCCTCTAAACAACTTTGAAATTATGCTTCTAATTGAATTTTAGAGCAGCAGCACTATAATAGACATCTGAATCCAACAATATGTTGTTTACAAGAGATACACTTGACTTCTGGCCAAGATGGCGGCGTGGAGGCAGGCAGCTGCTTGAGCTCTGCGCTTTCTCTCAAGACTTACTTCATGACAAGCCTCAGAGTTAATGCTTGACCAGAAAAGAAACCCACAAATAATCACCAAGAGAAGACATCCTTGAAATTCGCCAGAGAAGGTCTGTATTTGCTCAGGGGAGGGTCGAACAGACTGGGCGCAGACTGAGGGCAGGCAGCCAGAGCGAGAAAGACAGCTCACACAGCTCAGACTGGAGGGGGGAGAGGTACACTCTCTGCCGTTTCTGTGAAAAGGCTTTTACCCCAGTGTGGATGCTCCGTCTTGGCAGCAAGCCAGGAGCAGCAGAGAGGGTGTAAACACCGGAGGTGAAGATTAAAACCCTGGAAAGCTAGCGTCTCTCGGAACCGGCCACCCCCAACCCCCACCTGGACTGACTCAGCTCGTTCTCAGAGCCTCAGAGTGCAGACTCGGCGCAGCCATCACTTTCCTGTTAGTGGCTCTCTGCTGCCCTACCCCCAGTCTGTAGAGGAAGCCCATTAACACCATCCAGCCCCATCCCCCCCAAAACAGACCTGTTGTTTCTCTTGTCAATTTGTTTTCTTCGATTCAGCTCTTGACAAAATGAACAAAAAATTCAAAAGGGCTCTAACCATTGACAGCTTCTGTATGGAGAGAGAGCAGACTTCAAATACTGAGGAGACTAAAAACAGACTGTCCCCAGAGGAATCCCCTAAGGGGGATATGAGCTGCTCCTCAATACAAAAGAATCTCATAGAGGAAATCAAAAAGGCTCTCACAAGAGAACTAGAAGAGAAATTGGAAAAGGAAAGGGAAGCTTGGAAAGAGAGCCTGGAGAAGTTATCCAGAGTTGATAAAGAGATCAAATCATTGAGAAATAAAATTAGTGAATTAGAAAAGGCAAACAACTCCAAGGAAAACAGGATTAGTGAATTGGAAAAGATAAACAACTTTAAGGAAAACAGGATTAGTGAGCTGGAAAAGGTCAACAACTCCAAGGAAAACAGGATTAATAAGCTGGATAAAGAAATAGGCTCTCTAAAAAATAAAATGGAAAAAAATTACATAGAAGAAAAAAACTCACTTAAAAACTCAATTGGACAATTACAAAGAGATATAAAAAAGTGAGTGAAGAAAATACATCATTGAAAATTAGACTCGAACAAATAGAAATGAATGACTCAAGGAGAAACCAAGAGGTAGTCAAGGAAAACCAGAGAAAGGAAACAATTGAAAAGAATGTTAAGTACCTTATTAGAAAGACAACAGACTTGGAAAACAGATCCAGGAGAGACGATTTGAGAATAATCGGACTCCCTGAAAAATGTGAGGGAAAAAAAGAGCTTGGACACTATTTTCGAGGAAATTATCAAAGAGAACTGCCCAGACGTTTTGGAAACAGAGGGTAAAATAGACATTGAAAAATTTCATTGATCACCTACTGAAAGGGACCCTAAAATCAAAACGTCAAGAAATATAGTGGCCAAGTTCAAGAACCATCAGACAAAGGAAAAAATATTGGAAGCTTCTAGAAAAAATAAATTCACATATGGAGGAGCCACAATAAGGATAACCCAGGATCTAGCAGTGTCCACATTAAAAGAACGCAGGGCCTGGAACATGATATTCCGAAAGGCTAAGGAACTTGGTATGCAGCCAAGAATAACTTACCCAGCAAGAATGAGCATCGTTTTCCAGGGAAGAAAATGGACATTTAACGAAATAAATGAATTCCATCTATTCTTGATGAAAAAACCAGACCTACGTAAAATGTTTGATCTTCAAATACAGAACTCAAGAGATTTCTAATAAGGTAAAAAGAAATCTTGAGAACTATACTTCTGTCAAAAAATATGTAAAGAACATATGTACAATTTGTCTCAGAAACTAGAGGTGGAAAGGAGATTATATCATAAAAAAGTGTAAAGTGGTGGTACTACATCTCATGAAGAGGCAAAGGTAACCTATTATATCTGAGAGAAAGAAAGGAGGGAGATGAACATAGTGTGTATCAATAGACATATTTGATTTATGGTGAAACTTCTTCCACTTCATTGAAAGTGAGAGGGAAGGAGTAAGCCAAGGGGAAGGGAATACAGAAATTGTGAGGAAAAGGGGTAAAATAAGGGGAGGAACTTTAAGGTGGGGGAGGGATCCTAAAAAGAGAGGGCTGTGAAAAGCAAGTGGTGTTCACAAGTTTAATACTGGGTAGAGGGGTAAGAGGGAAGGAAAGGGGAAAAGCATAAGCAGGGGTTAATAGGATGGCAAGCAATATAGAATTAGTCCTTCTAACCATAAATGTGAATGGGGCAAACTGCCTCATAAAGAGGAAGCAGTTAGCAGACTGGATTAAAAGTCTGAATCCTACTATATGTTGTTTACAGGAAACACACCTGAAACAGGGTGATACATTCAAACTAAAAGTAAAAGGGTGGAGCAGAATCTATTATGCTTCAGGCAAAACCAAAAAAGCAGGAGTAGCCATCCTCATCTCAGATCAAGTAAAAACAAAAATTGATCTAATTAAAAGAGATAAGGAAGGGCATTATATACTGCTAAAGGGTAGCATGAATAATGAAGCAGTATCAATATTAAACATATATGGACCAAGTGGTGCAGCATCTAAATTCTAAAAAGAGAAATTAAGAGAGCTGCAAGAAGAAATAGATAGCAAAACTATAATAGTGGGAGATTTCAACCTTGCACTCTCAGAATTAGATAAATCAAACCACAAAATAAATAAGAAAGAAGTCAAAGAGGTAAATAGAATACTAGAAAAGTTTGATATGATAGATCTTTGGCGAAAGCTAAATGGAGACAGAAAGGAGTTTACTTTCTTCTCAGCAGTTTGTGGAACCTATACAAAAATTGATCATATACTAGGGCATAAAAACCTCAAAATCAAATGCAGTAAGGCAGAAATAGTAAATGCATCCTTTTCAGACCATGATGCAATGACAATTACATTCAATAAAAAGCCAGGGGGAAATAGACCAAAAAATAATTGGAAACTAAATAATCTTATACTAAAGAATGATTGGGTAAAACAGCAAATCATAGACATAATTAATAACTTCAACCAAGAAAATGACAATAATGAGACATCATACCAAAATGTGTGGGATGCAGCCAAAGCAGTAATAAGGGGAAGTTTTATATCTCTACAGGCCTACTTGCTTAAAATAGAGAAAGAGAGGGCCAACGAATTGGGCTTACAACTAAAAATTGCTAGAAAAGGAACAAATTAAAAACCCCCAGAAACACAAAGCTTGAAATTCAAAAAATAAAAGGTAACATTAATAAAATTGAAAGTAAAAAAAACTATTGAATTCATTAATAAAACTAAGAGTTGGTTCTATGAAAAAACCGACAAAATAGACAAACCCTTAGTAAACCTGATTAAAAAAAGGAAAGAGAAAAAGCAAATTGTTAGTCTTTAAAATGAAAAGGGTGAACTCACCACTAATGAAGAGGAGATTAGAACAATAGTTAGGAGCTACTTTGCTCAACTTTATGCCGATAAATTCGATAACTTAAATGAAATGGAAGAATACCTTCAAAAATATAGCTTGCCCAGATTAACAGAGGAAGAAGTAAGTAGTCTAAATAGTCCCATCTCAGAAAAAAAATAGAACAAGCTATTAACCAACTTCCTAAGAAAAAGTCCCCAGGACCAGGTGGATTTACATGTGAATTCTACCAAACATTTAAAGAACAACTAACTCCAATGCTATGTAAACTATTTGAAAAAATAGGGATTGAAGGAGTCCTACCAAATTCCTTCTATGACACAGACATGGTACTGATACCTAAACCAGGTAGATTGAAAACTGAGAAAGAAAACTATAGACCAATCTCCTTAATGAATATTGATGCTAAAATCTTAAATAAGATATTAGCAAATAGACTTCAGAAAATCATCCCCAGGATAATACACTATGACCAAGTGGCATTTATACCAGGAATGCAGGGCTGGTTTAATATTAGGAAAACTATTAGTATAATTGACCATATTAATAATCAAATTAATAAAAATCATATGATCATTTCAATAGATGCAGAAAAAGCATTTGATAAAATCCAACATCCATTCCTACTAAAAACGCTTGAGAGTATAGGAATAAATGAACTATTCCTTAAAATAATAAAGAGCATATATTTAAAACCTTCAGTAAACATCATATGTAATGGTGATAAACTAGAAACTTTCCCTGTAAGATAAGGAGTGAAACAAGGTTGCCCACTATCACCATTACTATTCAATATAGTACTAGAAACTCTAGCCTCGGCAATATGAGCCGAGAAAGAGATTCAAGGAATTAGAGTAGGAAACGAAGAAATCAAATTATCACTTTTCGCAGATGACATGATGGTATACTTAGAGAACCCCAAAGACTCTGCTAAAAAGCTATTGGAAATAATTCAGAATTTTAGCAAAGTTGCAGGATACAAAATAAATCCACATAAATCCTCAGCATTTTTATACATTACCAACACAATCCAACAGCAAGAGATACAAAGAGAAATTCCATTCAAAATAAGAGTCAGGAATTATATGAGAAAAATTACAAAACACTTGCCACAAAAATAAAGTCAGATTTAAATAATTGGAAAGACATTCAGTGCTCTTGGATAGGCCGAGCGAATATAATTAAGATGACAATACTCCCCAAACTAATCTATTTATTTAGTGCTATACCAATCAGACTTCCAAGAAACTATTTTAATAACCTAGAAAAAATAACAACAGAATTCATATGGAACAACAAAATGTCGAGAATTTCAAGGGAAGTAATGGAAAAAAAAATTAAGTGAAGGTGGTCTAGCTGTACCTGATCTAGAACTGTATTATAAAGCAACAGTCACCAAAACCATTTGGTAATGGCTAAGAAATAGACTAGTTGATCAGTGGCAAAGGTTAGGTTCACAGGGCAAGATAGTGAATAAAAATAGCAATCTAGTGTTTGGGTTTGTCAAACTTTTGGGATAAGAATTCATTATTTGACAAAAACTGCTGGGAAAACTGGAAATTAGTATGGCAGAAACTAGGCGTGGACCCATACTTAAAACCATATACCAAGATAAGATCAAAATGGGTCCAAGATTTAGGCATAAAGAACAAAATCATAAATAAATTGGAGGAACATGGGATGGTTTACCTCTCAGACTTGTGGAGGAGGAAGGAGTTTGTGTCCAAGGGAGAACTAGAGACCATTATTGATCACAAAATAGAACATTTTGATTACACCAAATTAAAAAGTTTCTGCAGAAACACAACTAATGCAAACAAGATTAGAAGGGAAGTAACAAATTGGGAAAAATTTTTTACAGTTAAAGGTTCTGATAAAGGCCTCATCTCCAAAATATACAGAGAATTGACTTTAATTTATAAGAAATCAAGCCATTCTCCAATTGATAAATGGTCAAAGGATATGAACAGACAATTTTCAGATGATGAAATTAAAACTATTTCCACTCATATGAAAGAGTGTTCCAAATCACTATTGATCAGAGAAATGCAAATTAAGACAACTCTGAGATATCATTACACACCTGTCAGATTAGCTAAGATGACAGGAACAAATAACGATGAATGTTGGATGGGGCTGTGGGAAAACTAGGACACTGATGCATTGTTGGTGGAGTTGTGAAAGAATCCAACCATTCTGGAGAGCAATCTGGAATTATGCTATCAAAATGTGCATACCTTTTGACCCAGCCACACTACTACTGGGTTTATATCCCAAGGAAATAGTAAAGAAGGGAAAGGGACCTGTATGTGCCAAAATGTTTGTGGCAGCCCTTTTCATAGTGGCTAGAAGCTGGAAGATGAATGGATGTCCATCAATTGGAGAATGGTTGGGTAAATTATGGTATATGAATGTTATGGAATATTATTGTTCTGTAAGAAATGACCAACAGGAGGAATACAGAAAGGCTTGGAGAGACTTACATCAACTGATGCTAAGTGAAACTAGCAGAACCAGAAGATCATTATACACTTCAACAATGATACTGTATGAGGATGTATTCTGATGGAAGTGGATATCTTCAACATAGAGAAGAGCTAATCCAATTCCAATTGATCAATGATGGACAGAATCAGCTACATCCAGAAAAGGAACACTGGGAAATGAGTGTAAACTGTTATTTTTACCTTCTGAATCCAATTCTTCCTGTGCAACAAGAAATTTGGTTCTACACACATATATTGTATCTAGAATATATTATAATATATTTAACATGTATAAGACTGCCTGCCATCTGTGGGAGGGGGTTGGGGGAGGAAGGAAAAAAATCTGAACAGAAGTAAGTGCAAAGGATAATGTTGTAAAAAATTACCCATGCATATGTACTGTCAAAAAAAGTTATAATTATAAAATAAAATAAAAAAAACAAACAAACAAAAAAAGAGATACACTTGAAATGCAGAGAGAGACACAACAACAATTAAAATAAGGAGATAATGCAAAATCTATTATGCTTCAGCTAAAGCAAAAAAAAGGCAGTGATAGCAATCATGATCTCAAAAATAGACTTAATTAAAAGAGAATCAGGGAAACCACATTTTGCTAAAAGGTACCACAGAAGATGAAGTTTAATGTGAAGATTTTTACAGCAAGTTTCTCTGACAAAGACCTCATTTCTCACAACAAGCATCAGAAGTAAAATTTATTAGAAAAAAAATTACAGCTAGTAATCATATATCTTAGACAAAGTTAAACTTAAAGATTCAATCAAGAGAGAAATCTACATTATATGTTAGCTATATTGCTTTAGATTCATGTTTACATATGACTAAATATGTATGTATAAATATGTCTGCATATATGTAGATATTAATGCATGTAGCTCTATGTATGGATGGATGGATATGGAATGATGTATATGTGTGTTGATCTGTGGATGTGTGTGTGTGCTTAACTATAGCCAACTTGGGAGAAATTGGGAAGATGAAAGGGGGGGAAAAGAATAGTCTTAAAAGTGCTCAGTAGAGAAAAAAAGAACAATCTACAAGGAAGCAAAGAAAAGAATGGATACTCATGAATACAATTTCTTCTACTATTATAAATCCTTTCTTGAACTGGAAATTATTTATTATTATACATTTTGAATCCTCCCTGATATCCTGCTAGGCATATGACAATGCTTTGTTCTGTCTTGTTTTCCTTTTCTCTCTTTCTTTTTTCCCTATTCTTTTTTTAAATAAACATAAAAGTTTTTAAAATATTTCATTTCTCAAATATAGATGAAACTGAGTCAAATTTATAAAAATAAGAGCTATTCCCCAGTTGATAAGCATATGAACAGGTGGTTTTCAGAAGAAGAAAGCAAAGCTATCTATAGTCATATGAAAAAATGCTCTAAATCACTACTGATTAGAGAAATTTAAATAAAATTTAAAATTAAATAACTGTGAGGTACTACCTCACATCTATCAGAAATGACCAATAATGAAGGAGATAAGAGAAAATAAAAACATTAATGAATTGTTGATGAATTTGTGAATTGTTTTAACCATTCCACAGAACACTTTGCAACTATGCCTAAAGGGCTATAAAACTGCATACCTTTTGACCCAACAATACCACTAGGTCTATATTCCAAAGAAATAAAAAAGTAAAATTATCCACATGTACACAAGTAGTTACAGCAACTCTTTGTTTGTCAAAGATTTAGAAATTGAATGGATGCCCATCACTTGGGGAATAGCCAAACTAATTGTGGCATATGATTGTGCTACACTATTGCGGTATAAGATTATGACAAGGAAGATAGTTTCAGAAAAACATGAGAAGAGTTATACAAATTCATACAAAGTGAAGTGATCAGAATTCATAGATCATAGTATACAGTAACAGCAATATAATAATAATAATCATCTGTGAAGGACTTACATACTCTGATCAATACAGTGATCCAAGAAAATTCCAAGACTCATGATGAAAATGCTATCTACCTTGATAGAGAGAGCTGATGATCTCTGATTGAAAATTGAAGTATAGTTTTCTTACTTTATTTTTCTTGCTTTTTGGAGTGCAATATAGTTACTATGTAATATGTATATGTATTTTTCATATGTATAACCAATATATTATTTGCCTTCTGAGCAGGAAAGAGGGATAGAGAGAATTTGGAACCCACAAAAAATTTTAAACACTAAAAATAAGTAACAAAAATTTATAAATAAAAAGATAATGAATAAAAAAGAAAGTTCTTTGGAGAATCATATAACAATATGGGAGCAGAGCATAATGCACTTTTACGTTATTGCAAACTGCTCAGACTATCTTGAGTCAAAGCATTTTGAAGGGTCACTGAGTTAAACAAAGAAATAGCCCATTTTATTAGTAATGATAATAAAGATGAAGCAAATTCATTTTATAACTTCTAAACTTTGAGTGTTAGGTGGGCATTTTTTGAAGAACTGACTGCTCTACATAAATCAATGTGAAATTCTCAAATTCATAATCTGATCCACAAAGATAAAGTGACTATGTTTAGGTAAAAATTCAGTTATAGACAATAAATTTACAAAACAATATTTTGGCATTTCCCAATTTAAAAACACTTGTCCTGCAAATGAAATAGAAGTAAAGACTTGTGTATTAATCAGTTGATTGATGGACAGAGGCAATTCCCATTTTAATTTAAAGACATGGGGGTATCTCTAAGTAGAAATGCATAAGAAACCCCTTTGTCATGGGCAAACATGAACACATTATCTTACTTCATCCTAACAAGAATGATTAATAGCCTTGTCTTGTGCATGCTGAAGCACGCCTTTGAACCTGTCTGGGCGTGTCTGGGCAATGTTGCTCAAGTTACTTAACCACTTCATTGGTGCTCTAGGGAACTTTCCATGTCTACAAGTTGTAGAGAAGGTGCTACCTACACTGGTAGAGAGTATTTCCTCACCTGGGAATTTTCTTTAAACAATGAAATCTTGGGTCCAGGCCTTCTCTTGGGCTTTCAAACAAAGCAATTCACATTGTACTACTGTGGCTAACATCTTTTTGTGGGAAGTGGGATTGTCTAACATAGTTATATTCTAAGACAAAACATGAATCTTGATTATAGTGGTTGAAAAAGTATTGAGTCTTGATATTAATAATGCCATGTTTCAAGAGTTTGCAACAAAAAGCATCATGTGATTCTACAAGTTATAAACAGAAATATTACAAATTATTTTATTATTAATAATTATCTATGTATATTACTTTACTTTTATTATATGTTTAAAATGTGTTTGTGTTGCACTTATAAAAATGTAACATTCTTAATTTTGTTTGAATAAAATACAAGCTAAGAAAAGTATTTGAGTAGTTTTTTTGTGTGTTTTTTTTTTTTTTTGGTGGGGGAGGCAACTCAGGCCCTCCTGACTCCAAAGCCCGTACTCTAACCATTGTGTCACCTCACTGCCCCTATTTGTGTAGATTTTTGGTGAAAAGTCCAAAGGGCCCAACAATTTTATTTGTAAAAATGGGATGGATGTCATTGCATGTGGTTTGGACAGAGTTGAAATAGTGTAGGGTTCACCCAACTTCTTTTAAACATGCAAGATCTTATAACCAAATATGGGGGTCATGAAATGATGATTTATGTTTAATTCGTATGCCTATTTTATATACCTCTATGCCCAAGGTCATGTAAAAATTTCTAGGGCAAAAAGGGTCACAAGTGGAAAAAGTTTAAGCAGCTTTTTTCTATTGGATTGAGGCTGAAAAAAAGCATTCTCTCAGCTTATGATTGAGGTAATACTCTCTAAGACAATGACAGAAATAGCTGCCAAATAAGAAATTTGTGACAATTTTCATCAATTAATTAATGAAAGCCATCACACAAAGCTAAACATAAATTCTGAGTTGAAGTAATTTAGATCTTTCCCCAAACCATAAAAATTTATAGTAACTTTCTATTTCTTATTGGAAAAGTGGATCATTGATGTATAAGTCTATTAGCAAGCCAGCTAGGACACTTTCATTTTACATTTGAGGAATATGTGGCTCAGAGAGATGAACTAACTTATCTAAGAACACACAGCTAAGAGATGGCAGAATAAGGTTTGCTTTTAGCAATAATTTCTGACTGAATTTGTAACTCTTCTGGGAAAAAACAAAAACCATTCATAAGTCCTAAGCAGGAGTGTGTATAAGTATGTGTGTGCATGGGGGAGGTATCCTGTGGTCTAAGGGGAAGACAACATAGCTACTTATTATTTTCTTTGATGATGTAGTTTGCAAAACTTCTGCTTTCAGTAGTTAATATCTAATCCTAAGAAACTCAAGGAAAATTCATTTTCATGCAACTTTGACTTGCAGAGTCCAAGAGCCTGAAGAAAACTATTTGCTTACTTTCCAACCTGCAATCACCATCAGGCTCAAGCCCTAGATTCTATAATTTTTTTCCTAGTTGTGCTGATTTGTATACCTATTTTATATAGTATTGATGCCAGTATGTTTATAGCACAGTCATTTCTCAATATGCTCCCACTATACTCACTAATTAAACTTTCCCTTTAACAAATAAAGGAGTACCACCCTGGACCAAATCACATCACAATTTGTTCCCTCTTTTTATGGTCTCCCACCTATCTGCTAAGAGCTGCTGGCAAGCAGAACCTTATAAAAATTCAAGGTAAATTAATTTTGTTTTGAATATTTGAGCTTCAAAGACTAAATAAAATTTTTATACTATTCAAAGTATGATATATACAATACTTCAAAGAATCCAGATTTTACCTCTCTAGGCTTTGGAAACAATCAAAACAAACAAAATGATCTCTGTTTCAAGCTGTCTACATGCTACTGGGTTTCTACAACCTGTAAATAGATAATTATATAGCTGAATTAATTAAATATATGTTGTTAGAATAAATTCCTCAATGGATCCCTGATCCCACTGATAGGTCCATTTTCCTCACCAGTGCCCATATTAGACCTTATTCTCATGCTCATGCTCTCCCATAGTTCTCTCCCCCAAAGTTCAGAAGTCAAGATCCTCTAATGTCCTCTTAGGCTGAATGGAATGAGGAATGGGAAGATAGGCTGTGGATAGTGCCGTCATTCCCTGCCTTGTTCAGAACAGAGCACTCTGAGTACTGAATTCGGTTCCAGAGCCCACAGTATACATAAAGGACAAGGATAAACTGGAGATTGTCTAAATCAAAGCAACAAGGACAGTTAAGATGCTCTAATCCAATCCAACAAGCATGTGCTATCTATTATGGATGGGCTGGTTGCTATCCTTCATTCTCGAAGACAACCAAAATGACATCCCTGTGTCAGTCGAGTTACAGTGTGTCGACTGTGGCAGATCAGATCAATACAAGCTCAGAATGCTCTGCCACAGGTCGGACACAAACAGTCCCTGTGAACATTTGCTAAAGACTCTCTAACTATGCACATCTCACTTCTTCTGAGCTAATTCAATTGTGCTTTGTTTATAGAGCACAGATCTACTATAGATGAAATGAGGTAGTTGATAGTACAGCATATAAACCTAGAGTCAGGAAACTTTTTTTGCTCATTGAATTGTTTGAGTTTTATCCAACTCTCCATGATGCCCTTTTGGGGTTTGCATTTATGATAACTCCCCAAACTTCTCAAGTTTCACTGAGAATACTGTACTACATCCTTCCACTCATATAGGATTGTGACTTTACAATCACTTGTGTCTCCCTCCCATCACTGGGCCCTTCCCTCTCCTACACCTTGTGGCCAGGAATTTGCCAAATCTTGTGGACCCTACTTTCATATCATTCCTTGCATCCATCCCCTCTTCCCTCATAGGCCACCAGCACAGAGCAGATTCTTATATCATCTTCACCTGGACTATTTCAATAGCTTCCCAATTGGTCTTCCTGAATCCATATTTTCCTCTCTCCACTATATCTCTGCACAGTTGTTGTGTTGATGTTCTCAAAGTACAGACTGACCATGGAACCCTCTTGATGGAAAAGCTTCAGTGACTGTTACTTCTGGAATAAAACAAAAACCTCTGTGTTCTCCATTTAAAGCCTTTCATAATATGGCTCCACCCTGACTGTCCAGACTTCTCACATTATTCTCCCTCACACACTCTATGTTTTATCCAAACTGATCTCCATGCCATTCCCTGTATATGATGCTCCATCTCCTGCCTCTATGGTTTTGTACAAACTGTCCTTCATGCTCGGAACACTCTTCCTCCTCCCTCTGCTTTTTGGAATTCTGAGCCTCCTCCAAGGCTCAGCTCAGGTGCCACTTTTCTCTGAAGCTTTTCTCTGATAAGTCTATCCCTTTCCCCCTGGCTGTTAATGGTCCCTTCTACCTGTATGTATGTATATATGTATAAATATATATATATATGTATATATGTATAAATATATACATATAGATATAGATATATAGATATGTACATGTGTGTAAATGTGTATATATCTCTATATATCTGTCCATTTCCTGCTTTGACCTCTCATAAGCTCCAGGCTCTCATTTCGCCAAGTATTTATGAAATATTTCCATTTTGATATTCTACCACCATTTCCAAGTCAACTAAAATCAAGTTCCTGTTCTTTCCCCCCAAAGCTGCTTTTACTTGGGCTTTCACCATTTCTGTCTGTGGCACACATTTGAAACTTTGGTGCCATCTTTGCCTTTCCCCTCTCCCTTTCCTTTCCCATCTCCCCAAAGCCCACTACAGACTTTCATTAATACTTGTCTGGTCACAGTCATCTAATAGGTCTCCCTCCCAATCATTCTTCATTTACTATCAGACTTGCCAACAAAGTTAAGGTATGACCATGGATGCTGTGGGAAGGCTTCAGGAAAGACAGAAAAAGGACCTTCCAGCCACAATTTCATCTGCTTTCTTTTCCAAATGTATAGTTGATTTCTGTTCCACATCTCTTATTGGCTCCATTCTAAAACCCCCAGCTCTGAATAACTTCTCCAACAATCCACAGCTGTTTACTTCTTCCAAATCTAGCTCAGAACTTTATACATCTGAAAAGACCACTTGACGGGGATCACTTGAAGAGCCTCTCAGCTCTTTCTTATGTCCCATCTGTTGGTATGCTCATGCTCAATCATGTACTCAAATACTTATGAAGGGTCTACTCTGGTCAAGGACCCATCCTGGGTGCTTAGAGAGATATATGAACACATGGTAAAAAAATAATAATATGTGAGCATTTCTCCAGTTGCCCTTTCTACTTTATATTTTCCATCTCATTTTGAACTTTAGAACACCCCTATGACATACAGAGTGTCATTATTATTATTTGCATTTCACAGATGAGGAAATGGAGGCTCTAAGAGCCATGGGGATGTGCCCAAGGTTGTACAGTTAAGTGACAGGACTGGCACTCTAGGTATGTTTTCAGACTCCAAATCCTACTACTTCTTAAAAAGAACTAAGGGAGAGCAAGTTGGTGCAGTGGTTAGAGTACCAGCCCTGAAGTCAGGAGGGCCTGAGTTCAAATCTGTCTCAGATACTTAACATTTCCTAGTTGTGTGACCCTGGGCAAATCACTTAACCCCAATTGCCTCAGCAAAAAAAAAAATAGTAATAATAATAATTAAGACCCCATTCCTGCCCTACTAGGGTTTTTTAATCTAGTTAGAATCTAATCATTCAGTCTCCAGTCCTCACTGGTTTCCTTCCCAGTGACATCTTCCAAGATCCAGGGCAGATCATTTGGAGTGGCAGAACTCTTTGGGTCTCTCTAAACCACCATGTGCAACTGCTCCAGTTGAAATCAAAACAAATCATTGCTTTTGTAAGGATTATGGTATTTGTTTCTGCTTTTACAAAGGACTTTTGCATGGTGATTGGCAGCAAAGCAACTCCTCAGTCCATTAAAAGCCATTGATATTGCCTCAGGGTTGGAGGAGATACTTCGAGGACATTTTGTCCAATTCCTCTTTAAAGTGGAATCCTCTGTTCAAGGGTCTGATTGAAGAATCTGAGTAACAAGGAGCTCTACCACCAAAGTCAGTTGATCCCACTTTGGGACAACATCTAGTTCTGCCCTTGGGCCTAAGCAGACTCATTAGCCAGTCAATCAACAAGCATTTATTTATTAAGCACCTACTATATGCCAGAAACTTCACTGAGCACTAGGGTGACAAAGAAAAAGAGGTATTTCCTGCCTTCAAGGAGTTTATAATCTACCAAGGAAGCAACAAGTATAAATCAGTATATTCCTAATATATACATGGTAGTTTGGAGAGGGAGGGCACTATAACTAGCAATGTCCAACCTCCTATTTCTCTCCCTATTCCTATTTGAATCAATTATTGGCAATGAAAGAGCAAACTATCCCCAATGCCCATCTCCCACTCTCTTATTTCTATCCTCCTCAATTCTACCCCACTCTATCTGCCACCAAGTGTTCCACTGTGCCCTCTGGAATTCTTATTCCATAGTGAACAAAAATCCCTTCCTCCAGATCTCCTTTATCTCACACTTCTGGGACACATGATGGAATAGTAAAGAGAGTAATGGAAGATCTGGATTCAAATTCTACCTGAGACATTTTTAATATTTGTTTGAACCTCGGAAATTCAATAACTTCTCACTTTTCTATGCCTTTATTTCCTCGATTATAAAATGAGGGGGGTAGATTTAATGGCACCTAACATCCTTTTCATTTCTAAGTCTATGCTTCTCTAATAATTCAATCTATAATCCTCCCTGGTTTCCTTCCCAATGACATCTTCTCCATCATTGGTTCCACATTCTCTCATGTTCCTCATCTGGATTTTATGACATAAATGGATTAGAATTATCTGTGGGGCAAGAGATGAGTCATATTTTCTTTGTTAAGAAGTGGTAGGAAGGGCACTGAATCTAATACCTTGGACACTGTATGGGAGGGAGAGGCAGAACAATTCAAAGTTCCCCTACTGCCACCTCCCTCCCTTCATGTCCATCATTCAGCTGCCTTTCTTCCTTTGCAGTCTGCTAAATTAAAATTTTTCACCTAATTCAGATAACAGTGCTTGTGATACACTGGTAGCCAGGTCATTTTTCCTCCTTTTCCAGGGTGATCAACATTTGGCTTAGCATCTTCTTCCTTTTCCCAACTCCTGTCCTATATGGGCATATAGAACCATAGTGCAAAGATACCTGGGCCTGGAGTCATGAAGACTTGAGTTCAAATCCTGCCTCAGACAATTATTAGCTATGTGACTAGGCAAGTCACTTAACCTGTTTGCCTTAACCCACTGGAAAAGGAAATGGCAAATCACTCCAATATCTTTGCTAAGAAAACCTGATGGACAATATTAGAGTCCATGAGGTCATGAAGAAGTAGACACAACTGAATGACTGAACATCAACAACAAATGAGGAAAATAGTTGGAGAGGGAAGAAAATGGAGATTAGGAAATCAATTAGAAAGTTACAAAATCCTCCAAATGAAAAATAATTAGCACCTAAATTAGAATGTGGGCTAGGTAATTGGAGAGTAGGAAATAGAAATGTAATATTGCAGAGGCAGAGTTGACACAATTTGGCTATTTATTAGATATGAGGGGTGAGAGATGGCTAATGCTTAGATTTAGGTCTAGGGCTCTATGCACTGTGGTGCCACCTAGCTGCCTACAAAGGAATGGCTCACATTTCTATAGTGCTTTTTATGTTATCTTTTTCTAGCCTCATCACAACTTTAGGAGTGACATTATCTCCATTTTACAGGAAGAAAGTCAAACCTGAGAGGTGAACCTGCTAATGAACTAATGAATTCCATCTGCTAAGTGGTTGCCACATGCTATTTCCAACACAACCATGCAATGAATTAATTACACCAAATCTAGAAATTACTAAACATCTGGATTAATGACAATATGTCTCAAGGCTTAGCTTTAATATCCCATCAGTTTCAAATAGCATCGGTTCATATCTGGTTGCTGCTGTTTACACATATAATCTTGTGCAAATCACTTCCCTTACTAGGCCACCTTTTCCTCCTTTGCAAAAAAAACCCCCAAAAACAAGACGGGGGCTGGACTAGATGGCCATAGAGCCCCTTCTGACTCTAAATTTGGGAGCCTATGATCTTCTGTATAAAGGCTACACAAACCTATAGTCAAGAACTTTAAGCATAGATGATTTCATATAGCCATTACTGAAACATGTCAGTCTTTGAATCTTTTTCAATTATGGGTGGCTGCAAACCATCAATGCCTGGTAAAGCCACTATGAGCCCTTGCTTTGGCTAGCCAGTGGGCAGGACTACCTAGTGTCTGGTTCTGCACTCATCTCCCCTTTTGTTTAGCAGGACCTACCCAGTTTGCCTTTCCCTGGTCACTTTTGGGAAGCCATAGTCCCCTGCATACCATACTAGGAGAGAATGGTACCAGAAGAAACCATCAAGATGAAAATACTACATTTCATTTATACATATATTTGCCTTTATTTTTAAAATTAAATTAAATATTTTTTAGTTTTCAATATTTACTTTTGTAATATTTTGAGTTCCAATTTTTTTCCTTCTCTCTTCCACTTCACCTTTCCCCAAGGTGGCAAGTAATCTGATATAGGTTATACATGTACAATCAAACATATATAATTGGATTTGGATTTAGGAGATATGGATTGAACTCTTTGCTTTTTTAGTGACTACTTAGATGAACTGGGGCAAAATCAATTTACCTCTGGGCCTCAGTATCCTCATCTATAAAATGATGGATTTGGACCAAATAATTTCTAAGGACCTTCCCAACTCCTGAAAATCAGTGTTCTAAAGGCCATTTCCATGTTCTAAAATTCTTCCCAGTTCTAACAATTTTTGTAGTATGTTCTAAGACCCTTTCCAGTTTGGGATTCAATGAATGAATGAACTAATGAAAAAAAAAAAAACGGATCATGATATTCCAAAGAAACCATCAGCGAAATATGTCAAAGCAGTGGCATCATGTGAGCTATATATTAACTTAGAAAACCACAAATTAACATTATATGTGTTGTTATTTTGTTTTTATTTATTTTCTTAAGCATTTCCTACTAAGATTTAATCTAGTTGTGGCTAATCTCTATGTTCTGCAGGCTGTTTAAGGTCATAGAGCAATGATTTATGTTTAAAGGCATCCAACTTTTTCTATCTAGTAATCTATTTGAAATGACTATTGAAATGACTTTTGTTAAATGATGTGCAATAACTGGGACAAAATGGAATACCAATAAATAAACAGAATCTCAGCTAATTGAAGGAATGAGTCCGCCCTGTCTGTTAAGCGATAATGTATGGCTTTCTTTCAGAGAAATTGCATCTCACTTCATTCTCTTATTTTAAATTTGCCCACAGTTTGTTTATCTGTTAGAAAACTAGTCCTTTCTACCAAGGAGCAAATAAATGCTTCAATTGCTGTACTCTCCTAAGAAAGCACAAGTTGCTATTTTAAAATAGTACTGACGATACAGAGTGATATTTGATGCAGTACATGGCATTTATTTCCAAGTACTCTTCGTTGCAGTGATAAACAGCATGAGAAGCAAAAAACCCCAATATTAACAAAGCTATAAATACCAACACCCCTTGCCTCCTTTCATTAGACTGGGTTTTAGTAATAAGTATCCCTGACAGAAGGTAACAAAGGGCTTGGCTTGCATTATGGTTGCCATGGACTGAAAGAAACCCATTAAAAAAAGAAAGGGAACATTGTACCATCAAGATGTAAGAGAGAAATGGGACTGAATCATGTCCACATGGGTCAGCTGAGATGGGGAACAAGCATGGTCAAACATGCAGTCTCTCTCCTCAAAGTGGGTTGGTTAGCGTCTTTGTTAGGGATACATACTACACGATTCATCTGGACAAGCTTTCTGGCCAGAGACAATGAACCAAGAGATCAGAACTGTGAATGTGGAAACATAGGTTTATATCCTGGCCATCTGTTAAATGGTTTGATGTAGAACTTTGTTGGTGTCACTTCCTCCTCACATGGCCTCAGTTTTCTCATTGAGAAAAATGTCTTTATATCTTAGAGACTTAGATAATCTCTTATTCTCTCCTAGGACCAAGATTCTATTTGATACAGTCAAAACTTCTTTTTAACCCTGATTTCCTACATTCTAAAGTCCTGCATGGTTCTATTATTCCATCTTCTATGGACCATTCCAACTCTACTGTCTGTACTCAATGATCTATGGCCTCTTTCATCTGTAACATTCTATATCTTAAAGTCCTTTAAAATTTGATACTTTAGTATCAAGAATTCTAATATATACAATAAGTAGGAAATGGCCAGATGGTGTGGATCATTCAATTAATAATAATTAATGGAATTTTAATGGAATTAATGTCTCAGAGATGGAATAAACTGCTGATCACTTATACCATCTTAATATAATGGAATCCTGGAATGAGAAAGGTTCATAGAGATCATTTAATCTAGCCAACATAGGAATTCTACACATAATATCCCAAATGCAAGACTAACTCTGCTTCCATATTTCCACTGATGAAAAGCTAATATGGTCATGAACTTCTTATTGGGAAGGAGAACTGGGCCCAAGTCCATTTTTATTTCTATCATTGATTCTCTATTCATTTGATAAACTCTAAATTAGAATCAACTACCAGTTCTAGGCAGAGATGAAGTTTAGCTAAGACACAGTGTCTCCTTCATAGAGCTTTATAATTTAGGGGGAAAATGACAAGTATAAATCCCTAAGTCTTCATCCGAAAATGGGTTTGAAGAATTGATATTTCAGCCAAAAGCCAAATATACAACTGATTACCATATAAATATATCCTTATCCAAAGTAAAGTACATCTCATAAAAATAAGACTGACGCTCATGTCAGACATTACCACTTTCTACATTTACTTTGTATTTAAAGTTCAAGACCATTCCAAATGGTTTCTAAACTCACTGGAAAATAATTTGTAGAAAGGGAAATGGTAAATTAGCACCAGGAAGTTGTTGCTAATGGGATATGGTTTTCAACCACAGACTTCAATATCTGAAATCTTCAAGTGGAGAAAAGGTAACACAATATTGGAATAGTATTGTTCCAATTCTACAAAGTAAGAAGGAAGATAACTAAAAACTATAGGTCAGTGAGTTTGTGTGATGTCCAGGCTAGCCCCCTGAAGGGCTCAGAATCAGCCAGAGTCAGGATAAGCAAAAATCCTTGCCCCACGTTGGGCACCAAAATGTAATGTTCTGTTGTCTCTCAATTATAATCCTTCTCTGGGAGGAGGTTTCTTTTCTGTAAATCCTTTTCTCTGGGAGCAGGTTTCTTGGGAGGCTTCTGGAGCCTCCAGCCAGAGCGAAGGTAGACGTGGGAATGAATCAGACTCTGCCTCCAAGAGTGTGGGATTGTGGGTTTCCTGGAAGTCAATCCTAGTTGTGAATCTCTATGAGCAGGCTTTTCCTTTAGTTCTTGTGAATCTGCTCTTGTCCAAAGTATCCCCATTCAGCACCACAGTAGAATCTCCAATCCTCTCCTTCCTGAATCCTGGCTCCTTTCAGAAGTCTAAAGGTGTAAACTCCTTTTAAAGGTGTGAACTCTGAACCGGAGAATTGCTAAGTACCGACTTAGCACCTAGTAAGGATTCTAACAAGTTTGTCTTTGGTAACTGGGAAAAGTCTAAAAGGGACCATTAAAAGTTTGCCAAGATGGTTGACAAACTTCTAGAAAGGGAAACTGATTAAAAAATTCCTGCATGGCTTCCATGAGAATAAATGCCAATTTAGTCTCATTTTCTTTTTGGATAGAATAAATAAACTAGTAGATAAGATGAATGTTGTGTGTAAATGTATGTGTATGTGTTATATATACATATATAAAATACACACACACACATACACACACACACACACACACACACACACACACATATATATATATATATATATATGGTTTACCTATATATAAAAATACATATATATATGTATATCTATTGCTTACCTAGATTTTGTATTCTTGATTTTTTAAAAAATCCTAGAGATATATGGACTACATGATAATGCAATTAGATAAATTTTGAAATGGCTGGATGGCTAGACTCATAGAATAATTGCTAATGGTTCAGTGTCAACATTACAAGAGGTCTTCAGTGGATTATGGTCCTGTGTTGTTTAACATTTTTACCAATGACTTGGATAAAGGCATAGCCGATATGCTTATTAAATTTGACACAAAACTAACTTACTGGATGATACAGTATCTGATGGGATGATACCATCAGAAGTAAAAAACAGGTTGGAGCACTGGAATGCATCTAATAAGATAAAATTCAATAGGGATAAATATAAAATTTTGTTTTGGGGTCCAAAACATCCAACTTTACAAGAATGAGATGGGGAAAGCATGCTTCAAGAACAGCTGTGCTAAAAAAGACCCAGTGTTTTTAGTGGATTACTCAATATGAGTAAGTAATATGATACAGCAGCCAAAGTAGGCAGTAAAATCTTAGATTGCATTAAGAGAGGCATAGCCTCTAGGAATAAGGAAATGATAGTTTCTACTCTGCTTAGACCTCATATGACCTCAAGAGTGTACCTCAAGAGTCTTGGTACAACAGTTAGGAAAATCATTGATAAATTGGATTGGGTGCCAGAACCAGGCTACATTTCCACATTAGGGTTTTAAGGGTGCTTTTTAGGAGTCTGAAGGAGATTCACTAATGCCATTGTCTCTAGTCCCCATCTAGCCCCTCCTCAACTTCCCCTCAAGATCATCAGCTGAGAATTATTTTACTTAGCCCATTTTATGTAGCTTTTAGAAAGGAATTATTTACTTATTAGATTAGTTCAAAATACCTCCTAAAAGTCTGTGGCACCCTCTCTCACAAGAACATACAGAGTCCAGGAGAAAGTGGTCTCAGGATCAGAGAACACATGAAACTGGCTCCTTGTTGCCGGAAGTTCTTTTTTCCCCTTTGTGGGTTGCTCGAGGGACTCCCCTTATGCATAGTGCAGTTGCTTTGCTGGCCCCCTTGTGGAGCTGTGAATCTACCTAAAATAGGGGTAATAACAAGCACCTATCTTTTAGGGTTGTTGTGAGCATATAAGTTGCTTTGTAAAACTAAGTGATATGTAAATGCTATTATCATTTATTATTATCATAAGTCTGTCATTGTCTCCCAATGCAGACACTTCTATCAACTGATCTGGGGATTTTGCAAGGATGCTGATGGAAAGATGGGAAGCCCACTATCTTCTGGAGACTTCAATGCTCCCAAGGGCCTCCTCTGGCTAAAGAGGGGAAAGGAAAAAGGCCTACACCAACACCAACATCAACATCTCTTCTTTCCCCTGGCCTTCTCCCTCCTAAGAGAGTTTACTAGAACACCATGCTGGCTCTAATATCCTGAATGACTTCCATGATAAATGAGCCAGATGATTTATATAAAACCTCTTGTGTATGATGAGTCTATCTTTAGTCTATCTGAACACAATTCCTATGTCATGCCAGTCCACTTCCAAAGACTTTTTTGCACTTAGCCTAAAGTTTATGACTGGTTGAAGCTAATACCTATACGGATTGATTGAGCATCTTTTTGGTATCATGTTTAAATGGAGTGAAATAATTTGATTGGTTTGCTCAATCACATGATCTTTATAGAACTTTGTCAGAAGAAAGAACACTAAGATCCAGGGAAGTGAAAAAAAATTAGATTTTTTTCTAGTTTATAGAAGATGACCTTTAAAGCATCTTCCAACTCAATGATACTCTGATTGTCGGTGATTCTTTTTGTGACTTGCCTAAGGTCCTACAGCAACTAAGTGGCAGAACTGGGGCTTGACAGGTCTTTTGGTCCCAAATTCACATTTTTCCCACTATATAAAAGGGCAGCATGGTATTGTAGAAAGAGCACTGGACTTGATGTTAGAAAGCCTGGTTTGATTTTTGAAACAAGCTCATAGAGCATGACATCTCTCTGGGCCTCAGTTTCCTCATCTGTAAAATGAGGCTAATAATACTTTCATTATCAATCTTATAGGAATGTTGTGAGGAAAGTGCTTTTGTTAAAAAATGTTATAGAAACGTAAATCACTATTAGTTGTTACTACTGAACAGTAGTTATTTAATTTTAATTATTTGGAGTAGATGATACAACTATACTTAATAGTTCATGTTTACAATGTCTGTTAAATGTTATACTGATTTTGTTTACTTATGTAAGAGGGGATCATCAGTGAGGCTTTAGCAAAGGCAAAAGTCTACAGAGGCTAAAAACCAGACATGGGAATGTAAAGGGGAAAATACTGCAGATGCAAAGTAGAAATTCTCCCCTTAGAAAGGGTGGAAGGCTTAAACACCTTTTACATGAGGAGGCTTTCAGGAAGTCAAAGGGAAGAAACTTCTGCTGATTGTAAGCTAATAGTGGTTGCCCTAGATGAAAGAGATCTGTAAAACTCCACCTGAAAATAGCACAGTACCACCCAGACAAACTAATGACCTCAGATACAAAAAGACTGTAGTTGCCCATTGAAAACAAGACCAAAAGTAGACTGAGCACTATAAAAGAGATGTCCTATCCTGAGAAAGGACCAGGGCTGAGGAACCTGGCCAGCCCAGCCTAGCAGAAGTTACCTAGAAGCAGAGCAATGGTCTTTCTGCACAGCCCCTGCCTAGTGACAGCTTGATCTTTCAGACAGCCCAGATAAACAGGAGAATGATTTTCAATAAATTTCATGAAGACCCTCTGGTGGTGAAAAAATGTATATCAAAATTTTGCAGTTCTAGAGTTGTGAGTTGACTTGAGCAATGTTGGGCTATACATGTACCTCACTTCGATTGCACTTTAAGTTCAAATTCACACTTCCTTCATACTGGATTTTGGGTGTATTACAAGCGGACACTCTGGGCATATTTGCCCTTAATGTTGGAGAAAATGCTTTGTAATTAGTATTATTATTACAGGCAATTGAGTAAATGCCTTTGCTAAAGAACTGAGTCTAGTGGCAAATCCTAAAAGGGGAAGCATACCAGTAGGGACTTGCAACCACCTACAAGTTTATCCTTAGAACTCGGAGAGTAGTAATAGCCATTCCTCTGGGAACCCAGCTTGCCAATGGTATGAGTTTGGTGAGTGAGCCCTGGGGGCATTATACTTAAAATAGAAAAGCAAAAGAAAAACAAACATTGTGTGAAATAACTAGAAGACAAAATTTCTAATTCTTTACAAACCTCTAGATGTTGAAAGCTGGCTCTGTCACAAACTCAGTGGTGGGCATTTCTTTTGGCAAAATCATTGTATTCAGATCCCTTCTTACATTTAGTGACAAGCAGCATTGGCTGGCCTTAATCTGGGCATTGTTCATTGGCCTGATTTTTCCAGGGACTGAGTGCTACCTGTTAGAAAGCACCATAATGTACTGTGAAGAGTACAAAGCTTAGAGTCTGAAAAACTGGGTCCCAGTAAGGGTGAGTTAGTAAGAGACACATAAAACAAAAATCTAGTCTACAAACTCAGAGTTCTGACTGCCACTTACAAGCCAAGGGACCTTGAATAAGATCTTCTCCCCATGCCCCCTACCTTCAGTTTTCTCATCTGTAAATGGAGATAATTATATTTACATCCTCAACCCCTAAGGGGAAATCGTGAGTATCCCGTGAAATTGTATCTGTGACAATATGCCCATTCAAACCTTAGATCATCAAAAGTAGTACATACAGGTAAGAATAGTTTTTGATACCTTCTATCACATTGTTAGATGATGGAATATTGGAGAAAACTGGGAGATGGGCAGGAGAAAGGACATGAGGATAATACCAAATATCTGCTAATTTCCTGGTGAGTGAAATTTCATTCTGGAAAGTATTTTCACATATTCTTTTCATTCTATCATTTTTTTTTTTTGTAATAAGCACCCTGGCTGAGAACACTCAATTGAATGACTTCTTTTTGGAACATTCAGTCTACTTCTTTGCTGCTGCAAGGAAGAAAATGTGCCTTGTAAAAATATAGATTTTCATTGATTATCAGAGCTGAAAAGGATCTTAGAGAATAGAATATAGAATAGTAGAACTGGAAACGACCTCAGAATGGAAAGCTACAGCAGAGACGTATCTTACAAGATAACAAAGAAGAAGCTGTCAGCATTGAGAGAGACCTTAGAACCCAGAATGGTTGAGCTGGAAGGACCTGGGGACCCAGAATGCCAGAGGTGGAAGAAATATTAAGCTAAAGAAAAAGGGATAACACAGCTAGAGGAGATTTCAGAACAAATAAGAATATCAAAGCCAAAAAAGATCTTAAAACAAAGAATGTTACAAAAAAAGAAGTAAACTTAGATGGACCTTGGGAACATAGAATTTCAAAAATGGGAACAGGTCTCAGAGAACAGGAGAGTGTCCAGGCTGCAAGGCATCTTCAAAAGAGCAAAGGGTCTGAACCTTTAGAATAGAGAATGCCAAACATGGGACAGGTCTAAGAACGGGGTGGGGGGGGGGGTAGAAGATCTGAGAGGGGTCTAAAAAGATAGAACCATGAATGGCAGAACTAAAAAAGGTGTTGGGACATAAAAATTATCTAATCCAAATCACACATTTTACAGATGAGGAAACAAGGTCCACTTTTACTGCACACATCAAGATGGCACAGCAATACTGTGGTAGACATACTGTATGTTCTTTGTGTAACTTTGTTCTTTTTATTTTATAATAGCTTTTTATTTTTCAAAATACATGCAAAGATAGTTTTCAGCATTTTCCCTTGCAAACCTGTGTGTAATTTTGAATAGTGAAAATATGAATTTATGAAATTGAAAAAGTTGGAAATGGATTCATCTCCTATCTAAGGTGTCAGACTTGTTCATGACTATGGTTGGAACAGTCATAATCTATAATCTATTCCCTTACTCTTTTGCTTATGATCATTAGATCACAGCATGTTAAATTAAGATGGGATAGTCTCATATGTTGTCCCTGGTCACTACTGATACACTGTTTCATTCAGTAGTTTATCTGAGGCCAATTGGAAATGTCTGGAGACAGTTTGGAGGGCACAGCAAGCTCATGCTGCCTCAACTCAAATTTTGGGAGCAGGAAAATAGCTCCAATCAACAAATCTTCCATGTTTGAATAAGCTCATATTCCAGCTGGTTACATTTCTGTTAAATAAGACCCCTGTTCTCTTCTGTCCCTTAGTCCTTGACCTCTCAGTTTGGTCTGCTAAGAAAACATCTGGGCTGGATTCTTTGAGATGACAGTGTCGTTCAGCCCTGGGATTAACCATGCATCCATTTGGTCCCAGTAAATCTCTCCATTTAATACATTCTGTATTGAATACTCTCTAATCTCTATCTTGCTCAGTTTCTCTGGCATTACATTTTGGAGCTCCCCAGCGAGATATTAGAAAATGAGCAGGATTAGAGATAAGAGACTTTCCGGCCTCTGCCTTAGGCCTGAGTAGCTGCAGATCTGAATTTTTGGCCTCGAGAGTCTGGGCCCCCCTGGATTTTTTTTTCCAGAGCCTCCAGGAAAGAGAAGTTTCCAGCTACAACAGCCTGATTTCAGCCACAGGAGAGTAGGCCTGTCTGGGTACCTTTTGGGGTACCACCTGTTCTATTTGTATAAGACCTGTATAAGGTCTTATACCTGTTCTGTTCTGTATGCTAGCATCTGAATTCCCAGAATTACAAAATGCTGACAGGTATAAATTCTGGGAATAGGGTCTTCTGGGGAATCTACCTGGGTATCTTCTAAGACACATCTGATTCTGTGTGCCAGTTGGCACAACTCTGGGCATTCCAGAGTATAAATATGGGTGTCTTTTTTTTTTAAGACACCATCTGGCTAAAAAAAAAAAAAAAACAAACTCCGTTTGGATTATGGGAGGGCAGACTGGAGTTGAAACCTCCCTCAGGGTTATTCTTTCCAGATAAGCCTCTGGTCTGTGTTTCATGTTTTTAACTGCTGTGCAGTCTATGTGTGTTCTTTGTTCTGTGATTTGTCTGTTTTGTTAATTTTAAGAGCTCTGTTAAGTTTAAGAACAATGATTAAATTTGAGAATTGGTTATTTCAATAGCTGGAGAAAACATTTGATTAGGAATTTTAGAATGATTCTAAATTTGGGAAATAATTTTACTAGTTTGCCTTTGCATGCCAGATTTATTCTGAGTATTTTGGGCAGTTTTAAAATTGTGGGAAATGATGTTACTGTTGCCTATGCAGACTAGATTTAGTTATCTTTAAGTTTAAGGTCTTAAAAGAACAATAGCTTGTTAAAGTAGTTCTGTTAACTTGCCTGAAAGGGGTCATGTGACTTCTGAAGGCTCCAACTCTGGCCAAGTTGGAGCTTAGGAAAAGTTCATTGGGAATAATGGCCACATGGGGCCAGAGGGAGAGAAAGAAATATTATGCTGATTCATTATTTGAAATATGATAGGGAAAAAAATGAAATATGATAGGAAAAGCAGTTTTATATTATTGGGAATTTAAAGCTGTATTTTGGTTCAGAGTTTGTTACCTATATTATAACATTGTAAGCTATGCTTTAAATCCAGCTCTGTTGGACATGTGGGTTTTATGGAATCCCCCCCCCCCCCACTGCTACTTAAGGTATGGAGCATCTAGTTAGCCTGGAATAAAGTTTAGTTCCGACTTCCCTCCCCCCTACCTCTTTGGAGGTGGAGAGGGGGGAAGGGCAGCCACGTGGAATCCTCTCCTCCCTTCCCTCTAAACTGTTCCAGCCGTTCTATCAAGTTGTAGCCGCCTGGTTCTTGGCTAAAAGGAGCAAACTGATTCATATAAATATAAGGTTATGGTAAATATCTGTTTAGGATCTCTCTGAAATGGAATTTGTTATTGGATGGTCACTGCATTTTTTCCTCCTGTAACTGATTGGCTAATGGTCAATAAGAACCTGTTAATGCAATTCAATTAAGTCATATCTTGCTGTTTCTAATCTGGTTATATGTTATACCTGGTTATCTGTACTCATTATATCCTAAATACTTGAGCATATAAGTATTTAGTCTGGTCATCTATCAGTTACTAGATATTGTGTCTGGATAGTCAAGTTTTTTTGTTAACTAATGAGAGGCCACATCTTGTAGCGTTTCCTTGTGGACTTTCTATCTCAGACTGTTCTAACTTTTCTTTGTTAGATTTATTTTTATTTCTAGATTTGGTCAAATTACAGATACTGACTTGCTTCTAGAACCTAGATTGGAGCATTACACTCATCCTTCTCCCTGGACTGAGAATCTCCGCCCATCTTCAGCAAGAAGCAATTTTTGAGAAAACCATTGCCCCTGCTCCTGATGTAATTTGGATTGATGGGGGAGTGGGAAAGTGGCTGAATTGTTAAAACTATTACTGTGTGTTAGGGTCAAGGGCAAATCTCAAGAGCAGAGTTTGAGGCACTTGGAGGCTTACTCTGCCTGAGGGTGTTGACAGCATTGAGTAAGCCTCATCCAAGGAGGTGGAAGTCCTCCTCACCCTTGAATGATTATGCACCTGGCTCTGACACTCTCTGACACATGACCTGGGGACTATAGAAAAAGGTGTTGCAGAAAGGGGAGGGAAGATTAGAGCATTAGGAGTGAAGTAATAGAATAAAGATTTGTTGCTGCATATTCATGTGTATCTGGTGTTCTGTGGGAGATCTCTTGAGGTCCTTCTTCGATTCAGATAATCAAAGCCGTGATGTCCAAAGACCTGGTGAAGGTAAGAGCCAGTTGACCCTGCTGTGGTGAGCAGCAGGAGTTAACGACTGTGTTTAAGACTTGGGATGGAAATTGTTAAACTTATGTAACTATTGCTGTTATGTTTGAGGGATTTGTAGTCTGTTATGTATATGTATAGGAATTTTGATTTCCTCTTGGGATTTATATGTGGAATGGTTATTTGATAATTCATTTCTGTATGTATGTAAAGAGGAAACATCATCACCAGCACCAACATTACCTTCAGGAAGCCTTGCTAACATTGCACAGAGTCAAAGACCCCTTTGACATGGAAATCTCCAAGATTATATTGTTTTAAGTTCTTAAATTCTCCCAACTATGATTTCTTCCCCACTCTTTGTGAACACAAATATTGAGAAACAAGTCAAAACAACAGCTTCAACAAAGGAGACGTTTCTTACTGATTTGGATTTCAAAGTGGTGATAAATAAGGAACTGAGTCTCCCTCTCTGATAGGTATCTTGCTAATCTGTCCCTCTGTGATAGGTAAGAAATCTTGCTAATCTATTAACAAAAAATGTTTTTCCTAAATTGCAAAATTTTTCTAAGACTTTCCCAAACTTCAGGGCATTGGGACTTAAAGTCAGGAAGACTCTCCATTCAAAAACTACCTCAGAAAATGGTTCTGGGCCTCAGTTTCCTGTTCTGTAAAATAAAAGGGCTGGAATCCATGAGCTCCAAGATTTCTTTCAACTTTATCTATGATTCTGAGCAATTCTTCTCATTGTAGTGCTTCTTAGTAGCCTCAAGCATGGAATTAATACCGTGGATCAGAGTTTAAAGTTTTGTAAAAATTCTGACTTTTTTTCCACAGAAGTTTAGGCTTGATTCGACTTTGGCTTTTAGTTTATGGTTAGCCATGATAGTGGAGGTCTAACTGCATTCACATCGGACAGTTCGTGCCCAACTTATGGGAGTTCAGACTGATCTGAGGAGCCACAGTTGGACACCTTGTACCTTGACCCAACATAGTGATGCCATTTTTGGTCCTCTTTGAACATGAAGGAGAAAACCACTAATTAGTTATGTCAGGTTAGCACTTAGGTTCTAGTTGTGAATCAGCCACTACCTTAATGGAATTTCTAGTAAATCACTTTCCCCTCCCTGAATCTTTCATTTCCTTGTCTTTTTTTCTTTCTTTTATTCCCTTCTTTCCTTTTTTCCCTTTTCTTTCCCTTCCTGCCTTCCTTTTTCCTTCTTCTATCTTCTCTTTCTTCTGCCCTCCTACCCTTCCTTCCTTCCTTTTTCTTCCTTCCTTTCCTTCTTTCTTCCTTTGCCTTTTCTTTTCTTATTATTATCTTAAAATCTTTTATTGGTTCTTTTTTCAAAACACTGCCTCATTTGTAGGTTTAGAGAGTAATCAAATCCTACAGAGTTGGCTGATATACAAGAACAGTCAGAAGCCCTGAACCAGAAGATCTCTAAGCTAACATTCTGTGTTCTATTCAATTCAATAAACATCTATTAAGTGCCTACTATGTGAAAGGCCCTGTGCTAGACCCTCAAGACAAAAAGAAAAGAGCCCCTGCACTCTAGGTTCTTCCATTCTGCTGGCAATTTAGAATGATCTCTAGGGAACTTTTCACTCCTCAGTCCAATTCACCTTGCTGCACTCTATAAAATGTATGGGAGGTAAGATGAAGGGCAAATTAGAAGCTGAGAGTTCCCTCTCTATGTAGCTCTTTTCTGGACTGACTCTAGAGATGGCTAGATCATTTCTCAAAGGCTGGCATTATGTGTATTAAAGCAAATACAGATGCCTCATGGACCAGTGAGGTTTCATCTAATACCCTAAGAAGTTTTGCCAAATAGAAAAAATGCAAAAATTCTCAAAGATAACTGAGATGGGACTCCACCTTCCAAAAACTCCACTGCTCTTCACAGACTCTTAGAGCTCAGTATCTATAATATGACAATCAAAAATGCTGATGAGACCTTAGGCTGAATTAAGAGATGCAGAGTATCCAGAATTAGGAAAAAGATGGTTCTGCTAGCTTCTGACTTTGTCAGAGACTACCTGGAGAACCCTATAGAGTTCTACTCTAGGGACCACATTGTGGAAAGGATATCACTAAGATGGAGGATACCCAGAGCAGAGCAACCAGTATTGGAATGACCTTAAGAGGAAGAAAGAATCAAAGGAATTGGGCTCATTTAGCATAGCTGAGGAAACCTGAGGAGATATGAAAGTTCTTTTAAGATTCTCTTAAGTTCCTTCAACTATCTAATGCAAAGGTTCTTTCTCTGTAAGATGAAGCTAAAAACCTGTGTGCGCCTTACTTCCTAGGGCTATTGAGATAAAGGCCTTATAACCTGGAACACACTATTGACATGGCAGCTCTAGATATTGACTAAACACAAAAATTAACTATGAAAGGAGTAGGAGACTGGGAATCCAAAGATGGAGTTCCTCATTCATTTGCTAAGTGCCATGGAGCAAGTTGCTTCTCTCACTAAACCTTAGTTTCCTCATCTGTAAAATAAGGGGTTTAAATTTCTGATATCTAATATCTCTTCCAGACTTAACATTCCATGTTCTGAGACAAGAGTTCTTAACTTGGGGTCTGAGAGCTTTTTTTTTTTTTTTGGTAACTACATTTCAATAATTGTTCTTTTTTTTTGCAATTTATTATATAATATTTTATTTAATGTATTTAAAAACATTTTTTTCAGAGAAAATTTCACTCCTGCCAAAGAGGTTCACAACCCCAAAAGATAAAGAATCCACATATTTAAGTCCCCTTTCAGCCCCAATCTAAGCCCTAAGGCTTGTTGTGCCATATTCTACATCCTAAGGATCTCAGATTGTCTGGTCTGTAAAAGAAGAGGGGTTGGCTTCTAGATTCTTTCCAGGGCTGAAATCCTATCATTCAAATTCTGTCACTTGATAGATGTGTAAACTTGGGCAAGATAAGTCATTTCCCTTCTCTAAGGTGCAGTCTTGTCTTCTGTAATAGGAGGGGCCCAAATGATCTCACAGGTCCCTTCTAGATTGAAATCCTCTGGTAATTACAAAAGCAGTCTAGTGTAATATATGTGTTTTAATGATAGAAGTCAGGTTGAAAACCTATCTCCCACTGAATTTGTGGGCAAAATCAAATCCAGTCTAGTTGCAGGAAGAAATATAGATCAGAAGCTTCTGAAAGGCTGACACTAAGCCATCATTCAAGCTAACATTTTCCAATATTTGGTTCTAACACATGTACAGAAAACACTGTGCTGGTTGCTCTGCTTTACTTTGGCTAAAAAGTAAGTTACTTCAAAGCCTCTGCATAAACATCCAGCCAAGTGGAAAAGTTTAGCCTTCTTATACATTTCAGAAATGCAATTTCAAAGAAATACTATAATGAATGCCTTTGTTCCTTCCAATTCCTGTGTGAAGGGTTGAGTGACCTACTTAGGTTAGGAGACCTGAGAGATCCAGGAGACAACCAATGAGTCCCAGCCACCTTGAGGCTCTGTAGGATGAATGTATTCTTGCCAGAGGCTGTGAAGGCACCCCAAGAAAAACCTAACAGAATCTCTTAATTGGCATAATATAAATACATAGGATAAGAGTAAAGATTTCTTCACTTAGGGCTAGAATTCATTCCAAGTAACATTTAAACATTCTTAAACACTCTCATGTACTTTCCCACTGAAGGGAAGAAACCTGGCAGGCCATTAAAGAACAGATTGAATAAGGAACCGTTAGGAAACAAACATACCTGGGCACAGAGCCTTAAAGTACTTTTTAAAAAGGCTGCCCCTATCTTTGCTTGTCCCAAGGTATGAAGTGAGAAGATGGAAATACGGAGGTGACAGTCAAGTCACTTAGGTAATATAGAAGGCTGATTATTGCACAGTAGAGAAGAAAGGAGACATGAGCCTGGGGTAGGAATAGGAGCCTGGAGATCTGACTTTCTAGTACTGACTTTGCACCAACTAGTGGTGTGACTCCAGGGAATCACTGACTGTCTCTGGGGTTCCTCCTCTCTTTCTCTTCCCTCCAAAATGAAAGGGTTGGACTGGATCATTTCTAAAGTTTTTTCCAGCCCTAATGTTCTCAAGTCCCTTCCAAGTATAACATTATATATTCTATGTGCTAAGATTCTTTCCAGCTCCTTCATTCTATGTTCCGAGGGCCTTTCCAGCTCAAATATTCTGTCTTCTATGGTCCCTTTCTGCTCTATGATTTTATGTGTTGTGTTCTGAGGCCTCACAGTTCTGAAACACTGTGTTCTAAGTTCCCTATTTGATCTGGAATTCTAAGTTTCCTCCCAGTTTTTAAATCCTCTGCTTTAAGGTCCCTTTTCTATCTTCACTCAACTCTGACATTGTCTCTTCTATGTCTCCTTTATTTCTAATATTGTAGGAGATATGATTATTCTCAGGCTAGGAACAAAAGCTCCAATATAATGGCTTTTTTTCCTTAAATAAAGCAAATGAGAGAAACTCAAACCTATTTAAACAGCCAAGAGGAATGGACAATATTAATAAATTGTACATGGATGAGAGAACAGGAGCCTCAGTAGTAACTGCTGCCAAGTGTATGATCAAACATGCTGGGAAGAAGTTTCTGAGGACTGTGAAGCTTCTGGTCGCAGCTTGGAAAAATTCCAGGGGAAGAGTCAGATCAGGCTGTCTAAAAATGACAAAGAAGACTAAATGTATTCAAATTTGAGGATAAACTAAAATACCCCCCAAACAAACCTGGCCAAAGATAAACCCCAGCCAACTGGTAGCTGTTGCCAGGGCCTGCTTAAGGATAAAGCAAAGTATTCAGCCATGTGGTTCTTGCAGAAGAATAAGTATGACCAGGAGATTTAGTCAATTAACTTTCCTCAGTTCTTAAATGGTACAAATCAATAATTTAGTCCATATGGGTAAACAGTGGACTCCTGAGTAGAGCTGGGCCAAAGCCGAGGGTGGAGCATATTCAAAAGTGAGTTCCTGGCTTAGTTAACAACCTAGCCAGAGGGTGGAAAACCAATTTGTATCATTCAGGGTTTTAAGTTACTTCTAAGTGCCTTGGCTTACCACCAAGGTTTGTTTCCAGGAGAAGGGCCCAGGCAAAGAGAAGTACAAGCAGAAGAGGATGGGGGTGAAGGGCAGCTTCTCTGGAATTCTGGTTGTGTGAGGTAAAATGATTGCAAGTCTGTAATCTGTAAATAAATTAAGGAAAAGGACCTTCATTACTTCTTTGCTGTTATTGTTTAGTTATTTTTCAGCTCTGTCCAACTCTTTGTGATCCCATTTGAGGTTTTCTTGGTAAAGATACTGGAGTGGATTGCCATTTCCTTCTTTATCTCATTTGATATATGAGAAAACTGAGGCAAACAGTGCTAAATGACTTGCCCAGGGTCACACAGCTAGTAAGTGTTTAAGGCTGGATTTGAACTCGGGTCTTCCTGACTCCAGGCCCAGTGTTCTATCTACTGTACCACCTAGCTACTAGCCTCACCTCTCTCTCCTAGATAATTTCAATAGCTTAATTAACTGGTCTTTTGACTCAAGTCTCTCTCCACTCCAATCCAATAATTTTTCAAAAGTATAGCTGACCCCCAAGGTCAAGGAGGAAATATTATGCACAAGAAAAAAAAAAAAACAATTCAAATACATTGGAACGACAATTATAATTACACAAGATTTAACAGCAGCTACATTAAAAGATCACAGGTCTTAGAACACACTATATATTGAAGAACAAAAGAACTAGAGTTATGGCTGAAAATATCATACCCAGTAAAGTTAAGCAAAACAAAATGAAAAAAAATGAATGATTAATGAATTGTCAGTCTATCATGATTTGCAAAAAGAGCTGAACTTAATAGAAAATTTGACACACAAAATACAAGAGAAATAATAGGTAAACATCAAAGACTAATTATAAGGAACTCAATAAGGACAAACAGTTTATATTTTATATATGGAAATATAAACTATATGTCTAAGACCATCATTACTAATTGGATAGTTCAATAGAAAGACTTGGATAGAGCTGCCTATGATGTGATTCTAAAAGACCAAAACTGATTCACAGATGAATCAGATGGGGGAGGAGGGCTGATAGGTCTAGAACCCTACTGCCATTAGAAATGAGTTAAAAAGAAAACAATACAAATATATTTGGAAATCTGTCTAAATCTAAATTCAGAAAAAATAAGAAGGTAAGGGAATAGGAAGGGGGTGGAAGGGAGAGATCCTTGGAAGGAGGGTAGGCTAAGTAATAGAAGGGCAAGGTAATGGGTAAAAGTTACAGAGAGAAAAGAGGGAAAGAAATAAGATATATAGTATATATTAATATATAAGTATTAAATAAATTAAACCAATATAAAAGACATAAATATATAGATATAGATATATAGATCATAATAAAGAGCAGGAGTATAATTTATTAGGTAAAAAAGGCAGGGGTAGTAATCATGATTCCAGACAAAGCTAAAACTGAAATAGATTTAATCAAAAAAGAAAAAATTAGGCAAACAACACCATACTAATTAACCATAATTAATTACCATATTAATTTAATTAATCATTAATTAACCATATTAATCAATATTGTTTTAAAATATTTAAAATTTCTACACATTTAAGGTTGTAATATTGCTATGGTGTAGGAAATGATGAGTTGGTATATTTAGAAAAAAATGGAAAGACTTAGTCTTATTAAGAAAGATGTTATCCACTTTCAGAGAAACAGAGGACAGACAAATGTAGCATGGTCTTAAATAAATGCATATGAATGTACATGTATGTGAATATATATATATATATACATATATATGTATATATGATTATAGATATCTGTGTGTATGTATGTAAATATAAATATATCTGTACTTAACTATAGTCTTATGGAAGGAAAAGAAAGGGAAAAAAATAAAGTAAAAGGTGCCCAGCAGAGGACAGAAAAAAATCTACAAGGAAGCAAAGAAAAGGTGAACAGCTCTGAACACAATGGAAACTTATTGCTTTATATTTTGTACTTGTTTTTAATTAATTAAAAATTAAAAGTATATAGAAACATACAATATAGTATATATATATATATATATGTATATATATATATATATATATATATATTATGCAATACAGTAATACAATAAATATACAGGTAACCATGCTACTCCTCTGCTCAATGAGAGTCAGTGCTCTCTACTACATTCAGGATTGAATACCAAACCCTCTTTTTGGCATTTAAAGCTCTATTTAATTTAGCCTTTAACTACCTTTTCAGACTTCTTTTACAGTACCTTATTCCCTTCCACATACTATAAGCTCCAGAGATACTGTCAAACTCAATCCTCCTCTCACATGATGCCCCACCTTCTGTCTGTGAGCCTTTACACTGTCACTCTTTCAGTCCTGGGAAGCTCTGTTCCCCCACCTCTGCCTCTTTGCTTCATCTTTTTTTTTTCAAGGTTCAGTTCTAGTCCCATAATCTGCAGGACATCTTTTCTGATTCCCTCAAGCTTCTGGTGCTTTCCCCTCTGTGATAAGACTCTAATTGATCTACTCATTTACACACTGTATTCCTCATTTGAATGTGAGCTCCTTGAAGGGGCCATTTTTTGCCTTTATCCAGTGCTTAATACAGTGCCTGGCACTATAAACAATGAATAAATGTCTGTTTACTTGGCTCAGAGTAAGCACTTGATAAGTGCTTGTTAACTGTTAACTATTTAACTGATCAATTTCCTGGATATTATGAGAAACTAACTTCAGACAGGGTGAATTATATAGTAAGATGTAAATAGTTAAAGGACAACTTTATTTTTTTTATAAATGGATGTTTTTCTAGTTTACAAACAGTTCAGCTTCTAAAACAAGCACACAGAATCAACCTTAACAGACTTAGCAGGAAAGATACCAGGTGTATTCTTTCTCAAACACATTCTTAAAAAGGGGTTGTCCATCCCTGTTGCCTCTATTTCCCATTCAATTTGGTTCCAGACTCCACAACTCACCTGAAACTATACCAAATCCAAATAAAAATATCATTTCCCTCTTCAGGGTAGAACAAAGAAGAAGGATTGTAAATGAAGCTGGGAGGCTGAATTATGACCAGTTTGCTTTTCTTTTTACATATATAATAACTTAATGTGTAATTTTCAAAGCTGTTCTACTTCTCTGTGTTTTCTCCCAATTACCTCTTTACCATTAAATCTCTTTACTGGACTTTGCTCATTCCACATCCTCCTTGACCTCCATGTGGCTTTTAATACTGCTCACCACACCCTTTTCCTGGACATTTTCTCCTCCCTTGGCTCCCACAGAACTAATTCCTTTCTGTTTTCCTCTAGTCTGTTTAACTGTTCCTTCTCAGGCTCCTTTGGTGTATCATCTCTCTCCCACCTACTAAATGTGGGTGTCCTTCAAGGTTCTGTTCTGGGTCCTTGCTTCCTTTCTCATTCTCTCTTCCTTGATATTCCCATTAGCTCCCACAGTTCAATTATCATCACCTGCAGATAACTCTTAAATCTGCATCTCTCAGTCCTGAACTCTAGTCTCACATTGCCAAACTGTCTGCTGGACAGCTCCATTTGGTGTCCCTCAGGCATACCAAATAATCTATATGCCAAAAGGATCTCATATTTTCCCCAAAACTTCCCTAAAACGACTGGAGGAAGCCACCCACCATGCTTCCAGTCACCCAGGTTCACAACTTTGGAGTCACAAAACTAGTTTTATGGCCACTGAATTTCTATCACATCTAAAAAGGAATCCTCATTTTAACATAGTCAACAAGTAGTCAGCCTCTGGTTGAAGACCTTTGGTAAAGGGAAATCTTCACCTCCTGAAGCAGCCCATTTCACTTTTGGACAGCTTAATCATTAATAAGTTTTTCCTATATGTTTTACATGATTGCACATATATAGCCTTTATCAAATTGATTACCATTTTAGGAAGAGGATTTGGGAGGAGGGAAGAAGAGAAAAATTTAGAACTCAAAATGTTGCAAAAATGAATGCTAAAAATTGTCTTTATATATAATTGAAAAAAAATACTATGAAAAAGATTGCTTCCTGACGTCTAGACTTAATTTTCCCCCTTGTAACTCTGAGCTCCTTCTCTTCTTTCCCCTCTCTTTTTTCTGGGTTCTGCCCTCTGGAGCTAAATATCACAAGCCTATTCCCTTTTCCATATGATAGTCCTTGTACAAAGCTATGATGTCTGTCCCAAGTCTTGCCTTCATTCCTAATTCTTCCAAATGATCCTTATACACCATGGATTCAATGTCCTTCACCATCCTTGGTAGAGCTCTTTTGGATTCTCTTCAGGTTCTCAATGCCCTTGCTAAAATATGGAGCTCAGAATCAACTCTACAGGACCTCACCACTTATAAAGAAGCTCTCTTCCACCTGGCTTCTACACCGAATCTCCTCCATTATGATGGCAAACACCTTGATCGAACTTAAGCCTATTTGTTTTACCCCTTGTCTGACTTTTATGAGGAGATGATCATCAAGCAAGATCATCTCTTTTTAAACATTCCAAAGAATCTGGAAAAATTTTGATTAATGCTTGGGAGATACATTGGTGGAAGAAAGGCTGTGTTTTGCTCTACATCAAATACTGTTTCATAATCAGTCAACAATAAGCATAGTGAGATTTTGTGTACTCTATATCTTTAACTCAACTGTACAACCATAGAACTGTGGTTTACTGTAGAATATCACTTGTGAAAGTCTATATGTTGTTTCCCTATGAAACTTTAATTAAGAAGTCCCAAACGCATGTACTAAAGATTCTCATAAAAACTTTTAGATATATAGGAAAGTAGAGATTGGTAGCTGTTGATGTTTTCTTGGTTGGCTTTCTTCTCTGTTACAGTCTAAGTTTTTTTTTTCAAAAATTAAAAAAAAACATTGGTGTGTACAACAGCAGATTTGAACTTTTTTAAAACTATGGATGTAGCCTGCTTTAAAGAAAACCCATGCAGAAAAAAGAAATGATTCTTTGCATTAAAGATACTTCTGCTTACAAAAGAATTTATGGAGAAATTCCAACAAATAGGATTCAGTTTTTCAGTGTTTCAAAGATAATTAACTATTTGACAGAAAGAGAATGAAGAAATAAAGCTAAACTGTTGGAAGTCACTGTTAAATGAAGTCAATGGGAAACTAAGATAAAACTTCCCTGAATTATATATTGTCAATGGAAAAACAGAATTCATTTAGGCACAGTCTTTTAAGAATATATCTACTGCACAAAATCAAAGTACTTCTATAACATTGATGGCTTCTATACAGAAACAGAGCAGGTTTCAAACCTCAAGGAGACTAATAGCAGACAGTCTCTAGACAAAACCCCAAAGGGGGATATAACCTGGTCCCCATCACACAAGACTCTCCTAGAAGAAATTATAAAAGATTTTAAAAGAGAGCTAGAAGACATATGGGGAAAGAAAAGAGAAGCTTTGCAAGAGAGTACAGAAAAGGCATATAACTCATTAAAAGAAAAATTTGATAAAAAGGAAAAAGAAAACAACTTCCTGAAATGTGAATTGAAAAAGGTAAAGAACTCCCAAGGAAACAGAATTCGTGAATTGGAAAAGATAAAGAACTCTCAGAAAAGTAGGATGTGTGAATGGAAAAAGAAAATAACTCAGCAAAAAATAATGAAATAGAAAAAAAATTCCATAGAGAAAAACAAATCATTTAAAAATTCAATTGGACATATACAAAAAAAGTAAAAAAGCTAATGAAAAAAAACTCATTAAAAACCAGAACTGAAAAAAACGTAAATGAATGATTTGTTGAGACATCAAGAATCAGTTAAGCAAAACCAAACAATGAAAAAATAGAAAAAAATGTTAAATTCCTACTTGGTTAAAAAAAAACAGACATGGAAAATAGATCAAATAGATTTAGGAGAAATAATCTGAGGGTTATTGGACTTACTGAAAATTATGATGAAGAAAGAACCTAGACTATTTTACAGGAAATCATCAAAGACAACTGCCCAAATGTAATGTTATCAGAAGGTAAAAATAGCCATTGAAAGAATTCATCAAGCATCTTCTGAAAGAGACCCTAAAATAAAAACTCCAAGGACTATTATTGCTAAATTTCAGAGCTATCAGACTAAGGAAAAAATATTACAAGCAGCCAGGAAAAAAAATTCAAATACCGAGGAGCCACAAAAAGGATCACTCAGGATCTAGCTGCTTCCAATATTAAAGGATCAAAGGGCTTGGAATCTGATATTCTGAAAGGCAAAGGAACTTGGAATGCAGCCAAAATAAACTACCCAGCTAAGCTGAGCATTTTCTTCCAGGGAAGAAGATAGACATTTAATGAAACAGGTGAGCAAAATTAAAGAGCAAATTAAAACCCCCCAATCAAATACTAAACTTGAAATTCTAAAATTAAAAGGAGAAATTGATAAAAATTGAAAGTAAAAAAAAAAAACTATTGAGTTAATAAGAGTTGGTTTTATGAAAAAAATCAATAAAAGAGATAAAACTTTGGTAAATCTGATTAGAAAAATGAAAGAGGAAAATCAAATTGTTAGTCTTAAAAATGAAAAGGGACAACTTCCAACCAATGAAGAGGAAATTAGAGCAATAATGAAGAGTTCTTTGCCCAACTTTATGCCAATAAATTTGATAACCTAAGTAAAATGAATGACTACCTCCAAAAATATAGGCTTCCCAGATTAACAGAGAAGGAAGTAAATTGCTTAAACAGTCCCATTTTAGAAAAAGAAACAGAACAAGCTATTAATCCAGGACCAGATGGATTTACTTGTGAATTCCATCAAACATTTAAAGAACAATTAACTTCAATGTTATATAAACTATTTGAAAAATAGGGAATGAAGGACTCCTAACAAATTCCTTTTATGACACAAACATGGTACTGATACCTAAGCTAGGTAGGTTGAAAACAGCAAAATAAAATTATAGACCAATCTCCCTAATGAATATTGAAGTGAAAATCTTAAATAAAATATTAGCAAAAAGACTACAGAAAATCATCCCCAGGACAATACATCATGACCAAGTAGGATTTATACCAGGAATATAGGGATGGTTCAATATTAGGAAAACTATTAGCATAATTGACTATATCAATAACCAAATTAACAAAAACCATATGATCATCTCAGTAGATGCAGAAAAAGCATTTTATAAAATCCAACATCCATTTCTATTAAAAACATTTGAGAGTATAAGAATAAACGGACTTTTCCTTAAAATAGTCGGTAGCATCTATTTAAAACCATCAATAAGCATCATATGTAATGGGGATAAATTGGAACCATTTCCAATAATATCAGGAGTGAAACAAGATTGCCCACTATCACCATTACTATTCAATATTTTATTAGAAATACTATCTTTGGCAATAAGAATTGAGAAAGAGATTAAAGGAATAAGAGGAGGTAATGAGGAAACCAAATTATCACTCTTTGCAGATGATATGATGGTATACTTAGAGAACCCCAGAGATTCTATTAAAAAGTTATTAGAAATAATCCACAACTTTAGCAAAGTTGCAGGATACCAAAAAAATGCATATAAATCATCAGCATTCTTATATATCACTAACAAAATCCAACAGAGATACAAAGAGAAATTCCATTTAAAGTAACTGCCAATAGTATAAAATATTTGGGAATCTATCTGTCAAGGGAAAGTCAGAAACTATATGAGCAAAACTACAAAACACTTTCCACACAAATAAAGTCAGATCTAAACGATTGGAAAATATTAAGTGCTCTTGGGTAGGTCGAGCAAATACAATAAAGATGACAATACTCCCTAAACTAATCTATTTATTTAGTGCTATACCAATCAGACTCCCAAAAAACTTTTAATGGCCCAGAAAAAATAACAACAAAATTCACCTTGAAAAACAAAAGGTCAAGACTTTCAAGGGAACTAATGAAAAAAAAATCAGATGAAGGTGTTCTAGCTGTACCTAATCTAAAGCTATATTATAAAGCACCAGTCACCAAAACCATTTGGTATTGGCTATGAAATAGACTAGTTGATCAGTGGAATAGGTTGGGTTCACAGGACAAAATAGTCAACAACTTTAATAATCTAGTGTTTGACAAACCCAAGGACCCCAGCTTTTGGGATAAGAATTCACTGTTTGACAAAAACTGCTGGGAAAATTGGAAACAAGTATGGCAGAAATTAGGCAGTGACCCACACTTAACACCATACACCAAGATAAGGTCAAAATAGGTTCATAATTTAGGCATAATGAATGAGATTATAAATAAATTAGAAGAACATAGGATATGTTCCTCTCAGACCTGTGGAGGAGGAAGGAATTTGTAACCAAAGAAGAACTAGAGATCATTATTGATCACAAAATAGAAAATTTTGATTATATCAAATTAAAAAGGTTTTGTACAAACAAAATAAATTCAGGCAAGAATAGAAGGGAAACAATAAACTGGGAAAACATTTTTATAGTCAAAGGTTCTGATAAAGGCCTCATTTCCAAAATATATAGAGAATTGACTAATTTATAAAAAAAATTCAAGCCATTCTCCAATTGATAAATGATCAAAACAATGAACAGACATTTTCAGATGAAGAAATTGAAACTATTTTTAGCCATATAAAAAGATGCTCCAAGTCATTATTGATCAGAGAAATGCAAATTAAGACAACTCTGAGATACTACTACACACCTGTCAGATTGGTTAGAATGAGAGGGAAAGATAATGTGGAATGTTGGAGGGGCTGTGAGAAAACTGGGACACTGATACATTGTTGGTGGAATTGTGAATACATCTAGACATTCTGAAAAGCAATTTGAAACTATGCTCAAAAAGTTATCAAAGTGTGCATACCCTTTGATCCATCAGTGTTACTACTGGACTTATATCCCAAAGCAATATTAAAGAAGGGAAAGGGACGTGTATGTACAAAAATGCTTGTGGCAGCCCTCTTTGTAGGAGCTAGAAACTGGAAATTTTTTTTATTAATTTTATAATTATAACATTTTTTGACAGTACATATGTATAGGTAATTTTTTACAACATTATCCCTTGCACTCCCTTCTGTTCCGAATTTTTCCCCTCCTTCCTTCCACCCCCTCCCCTAGATGGCAGGCATTCCCAAACATATTAAATATATTATAGTATAATCCTAGGTACAATATATATATATATATATATATATATATATATATATATATATATATATATATATATATATATATATACACATATGTATATGTATATGTATATGCAGAACCGAACCAAATTTTGTTGTTGTTGTTTCAAAGGAAGAATTGGATTTGGAAGATAAAAATAACCTGGGAAGAAAAACAAAAATAATGCTAACAGTTTACATTCATTTCCCATTGTTCCTTCTCTGGGTGTAGCTAATTCTTTCCATCATTGATCAATTGGAATTGGATTAGCTCTTCTCTATGTTGAAGATATCCACTTCCATCAGAATCCATCCTCATACAGTATCATTGTTGAAGTGTATAATGATCTCCTGGTTCTGCTCATTTCACTCAGCATCAGTTGATGTAAGTCTCTCCAAGCCTTTCTGTATTTATCCTGCTGGTCATTTCTTACAGAGCAATTATATTCCATAATATTCATATACCATAATTTATCCAACCATTGTCCAATTGATGGGCATCCATTCATTTTAGAAACTGGAGGGGAAAGGGACCTGTATGTGCCAAAATGTTTGTGGCAGCTCTTTTCGTAGTGGCTAGAAACTGGAAGATGAATGGATGTCCATCAGTTGGAGAATGGTTGGGTAAATTATGGTATATGAAGGCTATGGAATATTATTGCTCTGTAAGAAATGACCAGCAGGATGAATACAGAGAGGCTTGGAGAGACTTACATCAACTGATGCTGAGTGAAATGAGCAGAACCAGAAGATCGCTGTACACTTCAACAACAATACTGTATGAAGATGTATTCTGATGGAAGTGGATATCTTCAACATAAAGAAGATCCAATTCACTTCCAGCTGATCAATGATGGACAGAAACAGCTACACCCAGAGAAGGAACACTGGGAAGTGAATGTAAATTGTTAGCACTACTGTCTATCTACCCAAGTTACTTATACCTTTGGAATCCAATACTTAACATGCAACAAGAAAATTGGATTTACACACACATATTGTATCTAGGTTATACTGTAATACATGTAAAATGCATGGGATTGCCTTTCATCTAGGGGAGGGCGTAGAAGGAGGGAGGGGAAAATCTGGAAAAATGAATACAAGGGATAATGTTATAAAAAATTACTCATGCATATATAGTCAAAAATTATAATTACAAAATTAATAAAAAAAAAAAGAATTTTCATTCTTTCTGTTTTTGTTCGCTTGAGTTTTTTATTTCCTTCTCAGGTTAATTTTACATTGTTTCCAAGTCCGATTCTTCTTTTGGAGCAAAATAACTGTACGGACATGTATACATATATTGTACTTAACACATACTTTAAAATAGTTAACATGTATTGATCTACCTGCCATCTGGGGGAGGGTGGAGGGGAAAGGATGGGAAAAGCTGGAACAGAAGGATTTGCAAAGGTCAATGCTGAAAAATTACCCATGCATATATCTTGTAAAGAAAAAGGTATAATAAAAAATTAAATCTGCAATATTTAACATTTTGTCCATCACTTTCTTAAGTCTAGATAATCAACAAAACAACAAATTATGCTTTCATTTGTATTGTTTGCCAATTTCTGAGTTGTGAGTGCTCACACTGAAAATTTAACAATTGGTTCATAAGGGCTGGAGTTGGGACAAGGCCACCTCTAGTCCTACTTTTGTCACTGACTTGTTATCCAAGTTATTTCCCTTCTCTGAGCCTCAAAATGGCAAAGCTGAGAAGTACTATGGAGACCATATAGTCCAATCTTCTCCCTTTACAGAAATTTCATTTCAGAACATTTGCAAAATGAAAGGGTTCAACTAGGGGATCTCCAGGGGCCTTCTAGCTTAAACATTCTATGTTCTAAAATTCGCTTATCTTTAATTTCCATTTAAACTAAGACCCTCTTTCCAACTCACACCTGAGTTAAAAACTCAACTCTTCCAAAAACTCTTCTCAGTGGAATCCCCACATGCCACCAACCAATCACCCCAGCTATTTGTAGGTTACACTTCAGGGTGCAATAAGAGGTGAGCATGTGTTCTAATTGGCTGTGATTTTGTGGCATCTTTAGCCTAGTTCTAATTCTTTCTTGAAAATCCAGATTCTATTTCCTCTTTCTTTTTCCTATTCCACCAAAGAACAATGTTCTGTCATGTGGGGTTGCCCAGTAACTGATGGTGGAAGATTGTGTAGCTCAAAAGCACATATTATTTGCTTTTTAGTCTGGCAACAAATTTACAATCTAGTTTGACTTTGCTTTGTGGACCAAAATAAACTGCTCAAAAACCCAGTTTCTTTGTGTTTGAGGGTATTAATCTCCCTTTCTCAAGAGGCTTTGAGAACACCTAGAAAGTACAGATTCTGTTTAATTGCTTTCCTAGGCAACCCATTCTTCTCAGTGACAGACTAGTTGGAAGTGATCTTTTTTTAAGGTCCATACCCTATCAGTGTGAGAGCTTAGAAAATGCAGGATTAATAACTTTAATAACAGATTCAGCTTGTTTAGTTTCATGAAAGTTAAAGAAAACACCAAGCCACTGGAGAGTAACCTGTCAAATAGTGACTAGAAATAGTCACAGAGTTTACCCAGTGGTATGTATATTGAATTGGGTCTCTGCTTAACATGATCTCTGGCATTTCATAAGCAATAGCATGGACGCTCTCCCATGGGAAAAATACATTATTTTGACATGCTTTACTGCCCTGAGAAGGAAGACTCCTCTCAATGGAGAAAAGTCACCAAGACATAGATTTGCATTCCCTATAGGAAGCCCTTCGTGATATTTGGAGCTATCTAACAGTGGAATGGTTTGCATTAAAAGGTAGTGAAGGCTTTTATCACTGGACCTCTTTAAGGATCACCTATGTGGGACGTTAGAGGGAGAATTCGCGCATCAATTAGGGACTAGATTGGGTAACCTCAAAGAAACCTTCCAGCTCCATATCTCTGCTCTTATGTACTTCAGAGGTCTTCTTACATCTCTAAACATTTATGATTCTTCAGTTACAACCATCGATATTAAAATCTAAATTAACATTTTTAAAAAAGAGATACAGATGCTGTCAATTTCTAATTTGCAATCTTGTCAGTGTCGGATGATTATTATAGCTTAAATGTATAAAAAAGGTAACTTACAGCTTTAAGGATTGAAGTTTTGGCAGCCTACTGCTTAGCAACCCAGTCTCCTCTTTCACAAGAGTCACGACTGAATGGTAGGACAAATAGTACGAAGCTGAAGAGAGCAAGTATTCCAAAGCACTAGCATTTTGCTCATACATGTAAAACCTTGAAGTAGCAACAAATGGATTTGCCTCAGAAATAAAAACTCTCCCAATTTCAATTTAAACACATACACAATCAGCATAAATAAGATCACCCTAACCAAGGTCTTTAGCAGGGAAACATAATAGTCAAACCTCACTGAACAGTTGCAAAATGCTTCTATAACAGCAGTTTGCTGTCTATGTCCAAGGGTGCTCAAACAAGATTAGAAGGGAATTAACAAATTGGGAAAACATTTTTACAGTAAAAGGTTCTGATAAAGGCCTCATCTCCAAAATATACAGAGAATGGACTCTAATTTATAAGAAATCAAGCCATTCTCCAATTGATAAATGGTCAAAGGATATGAACAGACAATTTTCAGATGATGAAATTGAAACTATTTCCATTCATATGAAGGAGTGTTCCAAATCACTATTGATCAAAGAAATGCAAATCAAGACAACTCTGAGATAACACTACACACTTTTCAGATTGGCTAAGATGACAGGAACAAATAATGATGAATGTTGGAGGGGATGTGGGAAAACTGGGACACTGATGCATTGTTGGTGGAGTTGTGAAAGAATCCAGCCATTCTGGAGAGCAATTTGAAACTATGCCCAAAAAGTTATCAAACTGTGCATACCCTTTGACCCAGCAGTGCTACTACTGGGCTTATATCCCAAAGAGATACTAAAGTATGTGCCAAAATGTTTGTGGCAGCCCTTTTTGTAGTGGCTAGAAACTGGAAGATGAATGGATGTCCATCAATTGGAGAATGGTTGGATAAATTATGGTATATGAATGTTATGGAATATTATTGTTCTGTAAGAAATGACCAACAGGAGGAATACAGAGAGGCTTGCAGAGACTTACATCAACTGATGCTGAGTGAAATGAGCAGAAAGAACTAGGAGATCATTATACACTTCAACAATGACACTGTATGAGGATGTATTCTGATGGAAGTGGATATCTTCAACATAGAGAAGATCTAATTCAGTTCCAATTGATCAATGATGGACAAAATCAGTTACACCCAGAAAAGGAACACTGGGAAATGAGTGTAAACTGTGAGCATGTTTTTTGTTTGTTTGTTTTTTTTCCCAGATTATTTTTACCTTCCGAATACAATCCTTCCTTTGCAACAACAACAAAATTCGGTTCTGCACATATATATATTGTACCTAGGATATACTATAAGATATTTAATATGTATGGGAATGCCTGCCATCTAGGGGAGGGGGTGGAGGGAAGGAGGGGAAAAATTCGGAACAGAAGGGAGTACAAGGGATAATGTTATAAAAAAAATTACCTATGCATATGTACTGTCAAAAAAAATGTTATAATTATGTGCAAGGGTACTCCTATGGAACTCAGCCCCCATGAGGTCATTTCCCCCAACAAGTGTGTTTTGGTAGAACCAAGTAATGGTGTTCTGAAAGGGTATTTGTACTTGTAAACTCCCTGCTAGTTTCAAAATAATTCAGCTTTTTAAAGTATCTTAGGCAAAGGTCTCCCTTAAATTCATTCATCTAATCTTTATTACACAAGGGACCCCTTCTTTCACTATTATATCCTGGCTCTAATTACATAACATTTCTGATGAAGGTCAAATCTTAAGTCAATGCTAAATTACATCTCAAACAAAGTAAAAGGAACTGTTTATACTACTATTAGGGATTTATCAGAAAGCAAGAAATATTTCATTTCCTCATCTATGAGCAGTGTAGGAGTTTTATTTATCTTTTTCTATTTCCCCAACAATATCTCTTGACAATTAAAAGCACAAAACTCTTCCTATCATATGAACATTGTCTTCTTTCTCAAGTAGACCAGAATGTTTTTCTTTTCTTTTCTTTTTTTAAAATAATTTTTATTTCCAGATATATGCATGGGTAATTTTACAATGTTGACAATTGCCAAACCTTTTGTTCCAATTTTCCCCTCCTCCCCCCCCCAGATGGCAGGTTGACCAATACATGTTAAATATGTTAGAGTATAAATTAAATACACTATATGTATACAAAACAGTTGTTTTGCTGTACAAAAAAAAATCAGACTTTGAAATAGTGTACATTTAGCCTGTGAAGAAAATAAATGCAGGCGGACAAAAATAGGGGTATTGGGAATTCTATGGAGTGGTCCATAGTCATCTCCCAGAGTTCTTTCTCTGGGTGTAGCTGGTTCAGTTTATTACTGCTCTATTGCAACTGATTTGGTTCATCTCATTGTTGAAGAGGGGCCACGTCCATCAGAATTGATCATCACATAGTATTGTTGTTGAAGTACACAACAATCTCCTGGCCCTGCTCATTTCACTCAGCATCAGTTCCTGTAAGTCTCTCCAGGACTTTCTGAAATCATCCTGTTGGTCATTTTTTACAGAACTATAATATTCCATAATATTCATATGCCACAATTTATTCAGCCAATCTCCAATTGATGGGCATCCACATAGTTTCCAGTTTCTGGCCACCACAAAGAGGGCTGCCACAAACATTCTTGCACATACAGGTCCCTTTCCCTTCTTTAAGCTCTCTTTGGGATACAGAACCAGTAGCAACACTGCTGGGTCAAAGGGTATGCACAGTTTGATAACTTTTTTGAGCATACTTCCAAATTGCTCTCCAGAATGGCTGGATGTATTCACAATTCCGCCAACAATGTATCAGTGTCCCAGTTTTCCCACATCTGCTCCAACATTCTGCATTACCTTTCCCTGCCATTCTAGCCAATCTGACAGGTGTGTAGTGGTATCTCAGAGTTGTCTTAATTTTCATTTCTCTGATTAACAATGATTTGGAACATCTTTTCATATGACTAGAAATAGTTCCAATTTCATCATCTGAGAATTGTCTGTTCATATCCTTTGACCATTTATCAATTGGAGATTGGCTTGATTTCTTATGAGGCCTTTATCTGAACCTTTGACTGTAAAAATATTTTCCCAGTTTATTGTTTTCCTTCTAATCTTATCTACATTAGTTTTGTTTGTACAAAAACTTTTCAATTTGATATAATCAAAGTTTTCTACTTTGTGATCAGTAATGTTCTTCTTTGGACATAAATTCCTTCCTCCTCCACAAGTCTGAGAGGTAAACTATCCTATGTTCCTCTAATTTATTTATAATCTCATTCTTTATTCCTAGGTCATGAACCCATTTTGACCTGGCCATGGTGTATGGTGTTAAGTGTGGATCAATGTCTAGTTTCTGCCATATTAATTTCCAATTTTCCCAGCAATTTTTGTCAAACATTGAGTTCTTATCCCAAAGCCTGGGGTCCTTGGGTTTGTCAAACACTAGGTTATTAGAGTTATTGATTATTTTGTCCTTTGTACCTAACATATTCCACTGATCAACTAGTCTATTTCATAGCCAATACCAAATGGTTTTGGTGACTGCTGCTTTATAATATAATTTTAGATCAGGTACAGCTAGGCCAGCTTCATTTGATTTTTTTTTTTTATTAATTCCCTTGAGATTCTTGACCTTTTGTTTTTCCATATGAACTATGTCATTATTTTTCTAGGTCATTAAAATAGTTTTTTGGGAGTACGATTGCTATAGTGCTAAATAAATAGATTAGTTTAGGCAGTATTGTCATCTTTATGACCAGGATGTTTTTCACCCATTCCTGGGTTTACTCCTTCCCCAGTCCTGGAAATAACTTCCAAACTTGCATTTGCCAAGAAACTTTCTCTTTTAATCAGTCAATGATGGGTTGTAATAATAATTATAAATCACCTGGTAAGGCCCAGAAACTGATATAGGCACTGGAAAAGTTTTAGCAGAAGACTTGGGAATGTCCTCTATGCCTGTCCTCTGAGGTCCAGCCTAGATAGATGTAGAAAAGGGAATAACCAAAAGCATGGTCACCAGGAGATGAAGTTTCATGGACATAGAAAATTGCATCAGTCTTCCCATAAGGTTGACCCCTGCAGCTGTGCCCTCAACTCTAATCCCTCCTATACCTTTGGCCTTTCAGTGATCTCTTCCTTTCCAAGCTTTTATTACTCTTTGCTTTCCCTTCTTCAAGGTGGCTTTACATTGAAAAAACATTTATTTGACCGAGTTAGCATCTCTTTTCTCTCCTCTTCTCTTACCAGATGAATTAGCTACTGCCTCCACATACATGATCTCTTTCTGAAATCTAGCTTCTACTCCCTTCCTTTTTCCTTCCTGCTGATTGAATAGCAAGTGGAAAAAAGGACACTAGATTAGGAACTGGAAAACTCAGATTCTACCTCTATCTCTAACACTAGTTATGTAGTCTTAAGCAAGTCACATTCTCTGGATCTATTTACTTATCCTTAAGATTGGGATGATCATGCTTGTCCCACCCATCTTTGCAGAATTGCTTTGAGAATGAGAAGCACTTTGTAAATTATTCCATTTCTCTAAGGTATTGCTATTACTGAAACTACACTCACAAGTATCACCCATTTTGTAAAAGGCTGAAACTCTTGAGTTAATGTACTGAGGTCTGAACACTGAAGGCTAATTACCGATTGGACAATACTCTATTAGAATATGCTTGGAAAATGGCCCTTCCCACCATCCTGTGCTGGCCCAATCGTTTGGTGTATAGGAGGGAGGGACTAGGGGGGTGGAATAAGACTAGCCAGAGTCACTTCTGGGCAGGAGACAAAGAGGTGAGGTCACGTCCATCTCCTTCACTTCCACAACTAAAGACCAAGAATAAAGACCAAGGACTTTTGCTTATCCTGACTCTGACTGATTCTAAGGTATCCGGGGTGCTAACATGGTCAGCACAACTCATGACTCAATGGCTAGATCCAATGTTCTCTATTTCAAATTTTCTTTTCTGGGATTGCTTATTTTGAAAGACATTTCCCTTGGTTTTTAAAATATTATACTCCCCTGGCTTGTTTCGGACCTCTGACATAATTCTTTCTCCAATTTCCTCTTCTCTCTCCTCTTCTCACTTAAATTTAGGCAATTCAATTCAGACCACACAGTTAGGTAAGAAACAACACCTGAAAGGGCAGCTAGATGGCACTATGGATAGAGCACCAGTCCTGAATTCAGGAGGACCTGAGTTTAAATCTGGCCTCAGACACTTAACACTTCTTAGCTGTGTGACCCTGGGCAAGTCACTTAACCCCAATTGTCTCAGCAAAAAAAGAAAAGAAAAGAAAAAGAAAGAAACAACATCTGCCCTCATGGAGCTTACAGTCTAGCAGAGAGATGATATGTGCATATGTAATTATAATATAATATTATAATAATTATTACTATTATAAATATTGAGCATATAAGGGAGGTATAAAGTGCTAGATGCAGCCAACACTCAGCCTGCTGCCTTCTATTCTTCACTCTGGACATTATCCATTGGTAATTTCACCTATTTCTATGTCCCCAAATCAACAAGCATGTATAAAGCATGTACTATATGTCAGGCTCTGTGTTGGGTGCTGGGAAAATATAGATATCTGTTTGAAATGAGAGAGACAACAAGTACATAAAAATGTGCACCAAAAAGTATAAATATAATAAATAAATATAAATATTTATAAATATAAAGAGAATAAATGCAAATTAAAATAAAAGAGTTTAAGGAAGTTTGGGAAGGAAGGCACTAGAAAGCAGTGCTTAAGCTGCCTCTTGGAAAGGATTCTTTGAGTAGAGGGAAAGGGTGGTGCATCCCAGAAATGAGGGACAGCAATACAAAGATACAGAAACAGGAGATAGCATAGCCTGTGTGAGAAGGCTAGTTCAGCTGAATCCTAGAATTTGGAAGGGGAGTAATATCCAGTGAGACTGAAAAGAGGCTGATCAAGTCATTAAATTGAAGTTTAATATTAATTAGCATTAAATGCTAAACAGATGAGTTTATACTTTAACCTAGAGGCAACAGGCAGCTACTAGAGTTAATTGAATTGGGGAGTAACATGGTCAAAAATCTGCACCTATTAGGAAGCTATTGAAATATGGCAGGTGAGAAGGGATGAGGACCTGAGCTAAGGTGGTACTGTATGACTAGAGAAAAGGGGGCCAATGCAAGAGATGCTGTGGAGCAGCAACAAGGCTGTGATAACAAGATGTAGCAGCTGATTTGCTAGGTGAAGTGAGGGAGAACAAGGGGTCAAGTATCATGTTTAGCTGGCAAGATGGAATACTAAGAGGGGAGAGATTGGGGAAAACAACATGAGTTCAGTTTCAGAAATTTGAGTTTGAGATGTCTCTGGAACATCCAGTTTGAAAAGACCAACAGTCGGTTGGTGATCAAAGATTGAAGGGCAGGGGAGAAATCTCCAGGGACAAAGATTTAGAGATAGAAAAAGTTGTTAAACCCACAGAAGATGAAGAGTGAGTGTAAAGGGAAAAAGAAGAGGTCCTTAGCATGAGTCTTTGGAAATACTCACTTTAGGAGGTCTTATGTGGAAGATGAGCTAACAACAGAAATGACCTAATCAGTCAGACAGGTAAAAGAAGAATCCCAAGAGAAGAATCTCCAAAACCCAAAGAAGAGAGAACTGAAGGTAGCTGACAGGGTCAGAAGCAACAATAGTCAAGAAGAGTGCAATCTGAGAAAAAGACCAGCAGAATGGGTAATTGATGGCTTTGGAGGGAGGGATTTCAGTTGAGTGATGAAGTCTGAAGCTAGAATACAAAAGGGTAGAGGAGTGACAGGAGAGGATGTGAAGGTAGTGGGTATATAAGGCTTTAAAAGCTAAACATATGAGTTTCTATTTTATCTTCAAAGGTCATCTCTTTGTCATTTAGCCCACCCTCTAGTTCCAATCTTGACCTTTCTTGTGTCCTGCATTCACAACTGTCTGCTGGGCTTGCATGTCTTTTTTTTTTTCCATTATTGTTCAGGTCCTCACTTTCTTTTTTTTTTTCTTTTTTTTAATTAATTTTTATAATTATAACATTTTCTTTGACAGTACATATGCATAGGTAATTTTTTTTACAACATTATCCCTTGTACTCCCTTCTGTTCTGAATTTTCCCCTCCTTCCCTCCACCCCCTCCCCTAGATGGCAGGCATTCCCATACATATTAAATATCTTATAGTATATACTAGGTACAATATATATGTGCAGAACCGAATTTTGTTGTTGTTGTTGCAAAGGAAGGATTGTATTCGGAAGGTAAAAATAATCTGGGAAGAGAAACAAAACAAAACAAAACAAAACAACAAAAAAAAAAACCCAATGCTCACAGTTTACACTCATTTCCCAGAGTTCCTTTTCTGGGTGTAGCTGATTCTGTCCATCATTGATCAATTGGAATTGGATTAGCTCTTCTCTACGTTGAAAATATCCACTTCCATCAGAATCCATCCTCATACAGTATCATTGTTGAAGTGTATAATGATCTTCTGGTTCTATGTTTCACTCAGCATCAGTTGATGTAAGTCTCTGCAAGCCTTTCTGTATTCCTCCTGCTGGTTATTTCTTACAGAACAATAATATTCCATAACCTTCATATACCATAATTTACCCAACAATTCTCCAATTGATGGGCATCCATTCATTTTCCAGCTTCTAGCCACTATGAAAAGGGCTGCCACAAACATTTTGGCACACACAGGTCGCTTTCCCTTCTTTAGTATTTCCTTGGGATATAAGCCCAGTAGTAGTGTGGCTGGGTCAAAGGGTATGCACATTTTGATAACTTTTTGGCCATAATTCCAGATTGCTCTCCAGAAGCGTTGGATTCTTTCACAACTCCACCAACAATGCATCAGTGTCCCAGTTTTCCCACATCCCCTCCAACATTCATCATTATTAGTTCCTGTCATCTTAGCCAATCTGACAGGTGTGTAATGATATCACAGAGTTGTCTTAATTTGCCTTTCTCTGATCAATAGTGATTTGGAACACTCTTTCATATGAGTGGATATAATTTCAATTTCATCATCTGAAAATTGTCTGTTCATATCCTTTGACCATTTATCAATTTGGAGAATGGCTTGATTTCTTATAAATTAAAGTCAATTCTCTATATATTTTGGAGATGAGGCCTTTATCAGAACCTTTAACTGTAAAAATGTTTTCCCAATTTGTTACTTCACTTCTGATCTTGTTTGCATTACTTTTGTTTGTTTAGAAACTTTTTAATTTGGTGTAATCAAAATTTTCTATTTTGTGATCAATAATGGTCTCTAGTTCTCCCTTGGACACAAACTCCTTCCTCCTCCACAAGTCTGAGAGGTAAACCATGCCATGTTCCTCCAATTTATTTATGATTTCGTTCTTTATGCCTAAATCTTGGACCCATTTTGATCTTATCTTAGTATGTGGTGTTAAATGTGGGTCCATGCTTAGTTTCTGGGGCTTGCATGTCTTATCAACACCTCAAATTCAAAGCATCTCAAACTGAACATTCATCTTCTTCCCCAACATCAGTACCCCCTTCTTAACTTGGCTATTTCTGTAAGTAATAACATGATTGTGTTAGTCATTCATACTTTTCAATATCAAAGTCATCTTTGATTCCTCCCTCAGGCTTGATATCAGTCAAATCACTTGTCAAGTGCTGTTTATTCTGCCCCCTCCACATTATTCTTTTCCATGGTACAGGGGAAAGGGCACTGATTGTGGAATTATGAGACCTAGAATTGAATGCTACTTTGGAGATGTACTAGCTGTATGACCTCAGACAGGTCATTTATCCTCCCAGGCCTATTTGTTCCTCTGTAAAGGGAGGAGGGAGACCCACTAAGGCCATGATGTCAAACTCAAATAGAAACAGGAGACACTAAACCATACAAAACAATTCCTGTTAGTTGTATTTTAAGTCAAATGACTTAAAAATCTCAATATGCTTATAGACTTTTTTTTAATATAATACATCAACACGTAAAAACCAGATAGTAACTACATTTTAATCTGGCTTGAGCCCCATTATGAGTGTTGTAGACCCCACATGACATATTTGACACCTCTGTTTGTCACTAAGGTTCCTTCCATACCTAAAGTCTGTTGACCTATGAACTGTTTGAATTCTAAACTATCACTGATTTTATTAGAGACCCATTGGACAGAGACATGGAAGGGATGTTCAAGGTCTCTAGAACAGTACTTACTTGGCGTGTATTGAAGTATAAGGATGTAAGTGTTCTTGTATTTATGTGGGTAAAATAGAGAAGGTCAAAGGAAAAAAAAAGCATGAGGGACAAAATTTCACAGAATGTTAGAGGTGGAGGGGCCTTAGAACAGAGAATGTCAGTGTTGGGAATAAAGAAGGGAAAACCAGATTACTTAGTACAACTTCTTCAGCTTAGAGAAAAGACAATGTCTACCCAGAGAGGAAAAATTACTTTTCCAAAATTGTACTGCCAGTTCCTGATAGAGCCAGCACCAGAAGCCAAGGCTCCTGATTCCAGTACAAGACTTTTTCCCATTCTTCACAACACTAACCCAAAGCTTTCTGGATTCCCAGGAAGAAAATAGGTCATATTAGGGAATGAACAGAGAATAAATCATTGTGTTCTCTTCTTTGTCCCCTATGTATATTTATGAGCCTTCCTAGTCCCCACCATTTTTTTCTTCCTATTATGCCTGCTTCCCTTTACTCATCTGTGTATATTCTCCAATTAAAAGTAGTGTGCAATGTTCAAAATTGAACTCAGAGCTCCAATACAAATGTAACTAAAGCAGATGGGCACAATGACCTCACTCTTCTTACAAATGTGATTTCTCCACGTTGGAAGTTGCCCAAGGCAATATGAGGGCATTTTCTCTACAATTTATATTCATAAACAGTTACCTATCACAGAGGGCTTGAACTCAGATTTCCCAAGTCGTCCAGGTCTCCCTGGCTCCAAGACCTCTTTCTCAATCTACTTCATCATGTCTCTATAAAGATATGTTACTATTAAAACTCCCCCACCTAAGTTCTCCTTCAGTTCCCTTTGTGGCAAAGAGGCAGCCTGCATTTCTCAAGATTAAACTAGTGAGCCACACTTTCTACTAGGTTCTCCCGAACTGGATCCCATTCTAATACAGGTTCACCAATGAATGAACCCTAAATGCTGCGCAGCTGAAGAAGTTCATCATTCACTGAATGCCCAGCAAACACCCACCTCTTTGTCCCCTAACCCTGGGGTTACAATTTACTCCTTGTTTAGGCACAAATTCTCTTTTACCCTGCTTCACCACACTACTCATCCCCAGCCACTTCACCTCAATCAATCCTCTGTCCCTATCCTGTTATATTCCCCTTCCTTCCATTGTTAAGAAAGGGTTCCAGAGGATTTAAAGTTTCCTTTATATTTTAGACTCCCCTTTCATACTCCATCTGCTTGTACTCATGGAAATATGCTTCCCTAGGCAAGTTATAGGCAGCTAGGTAGCACTGCAGTGTGGTCCTGAGTTCAAATGTGACTTCAGACTTGCTAGCTCTGTGACCCTGGACAAGTCACTTAACCCTGTTTGCTTCATTTTTCTCCTTTATAAAATGAGCTAGAGAAGGAAATGGCAAACCATTTCAATATTTTTACAAAGAAAACCCCAAATGGATTTAAAATGCCAACCATATCCAAAGAAATAACTATAGGAACTGAATGTGGATTGAAGCATACTATTTTAACCTTTTTTTCCCCTATTTTTCTTTCTCATGTTTTAGCCTTTTTATCTTTTTTTTTCTCTCACAGCATAATTAATATAGAAATACGTTTAAAATGATTGTACATGCATAAGCTATATCAGATTGTTTTCTATCTCTGGGAAAGAGAAGGAACGGAAAGGAGGAAGAAAAAATGTGAAAGTCAAAATCTTACAAAATTGAATGTTGAAAACTATCTTTACATGTAACTGGAAAAAAAAGTAGAAAAAAAAACAATAAACAAAAAAAAATATAATCCCAATGCATTCCTTCTATTGATTATTTTCAACTTGCCTTCCATGTCTTGTATATGTGTCTAATGTATATATACTCTGTATGTATTTGTTTCTATATTGTTTTCCTTAATATATTCTTTAGATTTCTTTAAAAGAAAAAAAAAAGGGAAGGGGAGGGGAAGGAGAAGAGAGGAAGGGGTGGGAAAGGGAGGGGAGGAAATCCCAAATGGGATCATGGAGAGTTGGGCATGACAGAATCAAGTCAACAATAACAAAAGGTAAGTTATTTCCCCTCCCTGGATTTCAGTTTCCTCCTATGTAAAATGAGAGTTGGACTAGAACAAGTGTTGGCCGACTATGGATCTTAGGGACAAATCTAACCTGCTTTCTGCTTTTATATAGTCCAGGAGGTTAAGAATAATTTTTACATTTTAAAATAAAGCTGTGGGCCATTTCAAAGTAGACAGCCAGATTTGGCCCTAGGTTCATAGTTTGCCAACGCTGGGACAACCTGTCATCTGAGGTCCCATCCAGCTTTAGGTCTATGACTAAAAAGAAAAGACCTGCCCAGTACATGTTTTACCTTCTATCATACCCCCAGTACACTGAAGCAGGACTGCTCAGTCCTCATTGCCATTTTCAGATCCTATCTCTTCCACACACATCCAGCAATCTCTCTTCCTTTGATGTTTACTCTCCCTCTCTACTAGATGATATAAACTCTACATCATCCTACTCAGACCCTATCTGGGTCATGATGTTTCCCCTGCTACGGAAGTTCTTTCTCAAGGAGCTCAGCACCTGGTTCAGTCTGTGTCTCTAATCCAATTCCTGCCTCTATACTTGGGGATTTCAATATACAGATGAGATCCCCTCATAATCCCCATCATCATCACTTCACTAAGTCTTCAATTCCTATAACTTGTACTTTCCTTTTATATTAGCCATGCATAAGAATGTTCATAGCCTTGATCTCACCATACCCATAAATAAGAGCTTCAGCTGAGTTTTCTAGTCTCATTACAAATTAATCAATTTTCCACATTTTATGGCCCAACCAAATTGGTCTCTCTCTAGTCCCCATCCATGGTACTCTCAGAGAATCCTTAACTTCCTTCAAGACCACCTTCTGCATGAAGCCTACAGGTGCCCTTCCTCCCTAACAAGGATTGGGTTTACTCATGCTTATATAATCTCACCCAAAAGAATATGATCTCCTTGAAAACCAGAACTCATCTCCCTCCTAACTCCCATCTTCCTCCAGCCTTTTGAGAGCACCAGCATCTTTCCCCATTTGCTAGTTTCACAATCTCAAAAACCTCTTCCCTCTCTCTCACCCTCCATATCCAATAAAACAGAAACCTTTTTTCACTCTTCCCTATCTTCTTCTCTCCTCTCACACACACACCATGCTGGTTCAGTGTCTCATTCTCTTTTCCTTAAACTATTACAGGAACCCCCTTTTTTAGATTCCCAGTCTCTTTCCACCTGACACATAGCTTTCCTTTATTATTATGGCAGAAGTCTGTCTATGTTGCCCCTCCTCTGCTCAAGAAAGTGGTTCTTTATTGCCTCTGGAAAAACTAATTCTTCAGCTTTGAATTCAAAATCCTTTGCTTTGCTTTTACTCAACTGAAAAGAGTTTTTCTGAATTCTACAGAGAGTAAATAATCTCCAGAAAGTTGTCTTCTTACACAATATTTTCTTTTCTTCTTCTAAAAATTATTCTTTATTTCAAGAATTTTTTTAAAGTATGAGTTCTGTGGAAATTGAGTGGATGCTCATCAAGTGGGGAATGGCTGAATAAGTTATAGTACATGAATGTAATGGAATATTATTGTTCTATAAGAAATAATCAGCAGGATGATTTCAGAAAGGCCTGGAGAGACATTAATTGATCCTAAGTGAAGTGAGCAGAACCAAGAGAACATTGTACACAGTAACAACAAGATGATGTGATGATCAATTGTGATGGACTTCTTTTCAACAATGAGGTGATTCAGGAAAATCCTAATAGACTTGGGATGGAAAATGCCACCCACATCCAGGGAGAGAACTATGGAGACTGAATGTGGATCAAAGCATAATATTTTCACCTTTTTGCTGTTATTGTTTGCTTGTTTTTTTTCCTTTCTTATGATTTTTTCTCTTTTGATCTGAGTTTTCTTGTATAACACGACAAGTATGGAAATATGTTTAAAAGAATTGCACATGTTTAACCTATACCAGATTGCTTGATGTCTTGTGGAAAGAGGAAGGAAGGGAGAGAGGGAGACAAATTTAGAACACAAAGTTTTACAAAAATGAATGTATTTGGAAAAATAAAATACTATTGAGGGGAAAATTGAGTTCTGAATTCTCTCCCTTTTTCTTACTCCTCTTCTACCCACTGTGAAAGCAAAAAATAGGATATCAATTATTAAATGTGAAATCATACAAAAATATTTCCAGTCTAGCCATGTTGCAAAAAGAAAAAGAAAGTTAAAAAACTATGCTTCAATCTACATTCAGATATCATCAGTTCTTTCTCTGGAGATAGATAGCATTTTTCATCATTAATACTCTGGAATTGTCTCAGATCATTGTATTGCTGAGAATAGTTAACTCATTTGCAGTTGATCATAATACAATATTGTTCTTACCATGTACGATATTTTCCTAGTTCTGCCAGTTTCACTCAACTTCAGCTCATATAAGTTTTTTCCAGGTTTTTCTGAGAGCATTATGTTCATCATTTCTTATAGAACAAAATCCCATCACATTCATATCACTTGTTCAATCATTCTTCAATTAATGGGCACCCCCTTACTTTCTAGTTCTTTACCACCATAAAAGAGCTGTAATTTTTGTACACAAGTCCTTTTTCTTTAATCTCTTTGGGATACAGATGTAACAGTGGTATTGCTTAATCAAAGGGTCTGCAGTTTTACACACCTTTGAGCATAGTTCCAAATTGTTCTCCAGAATGGTTGAATTAGTTCACAACTAATAGTGTTAGTACATCCATTTTTCCACATGCCCTCCACATTGGTTATTTTCCTTTTCTCTCATATTAGCCAACCTGATAAGTGTGAGTAATACATCTACACTTCTCTAATCAATAGTTTGCACAATATTTTCAAAAGCAAAGAGTCACACCAATTTACTTGCCAGAATCCTGGAAGTGAAGAGTTGGCAGAGGCCTTGGCAGCTACCCAGTCCAAAGCACATATGAAAAAATCCAAGTAATAAATAGCAATACTTTAGATAAGATCTGATGAAGGTAGATTACAATGAGATTATTTCTTCCCTTTGGAAATTATGGCCTTCTTAATATAGTCCAAGATCTCATTAGCTTTGTGGGATGATGATGTATCACCTTGCTGACCCACTTGATCCACTCAAATTCTCAGATCCTCTTTTTTTTTTGGGGGGGAGGTCTGAAGCAGTCAGAGTTAAGTGACTTGCACAGGATCACACAGCTAGTAAATGTCAAGTGTCTCCCCAGATCCTTTCCAGACAAACTACTTCCTGCATCTTATACTTGAAAAAGTAAAACTTTTTTTTTTTATTTTATTAAGCTGAATTTTCATATAAGTTTTCTTTGGTAAGACTCATCTTCATGAGATAAACTGATTTATATATATATATATATATATATATATATATATATATATATATATATATATATATATATATATATATGTATATATATATATATATATATATATTTATATATGTGTGTGTGTGTGTGTGTGTATGTGTGTATACTACAATGATTCCTTATATACTAGCAGATTCAACTTAATGAATGTTATCTTGTTTTCTTAGAAGAATGAATAGGGGAGTGATTTGAATAGGGAGAAAGAATGATTTTGGTTACCCTGAATTATAACCTTTTTCTAGCTTGGAAGAACTTCCACCCAAGGAATCAGTAACATAGACAATTCACTGGCACAATTTTTCAGAACAAGGAAGGAGATAAAAGCTGTGCCTAGAAGGCTGTGGATGAGCTGGTGATCAAGAGACTGACAACTATGCTACAGAAGACTGAGCAACATGTTACATGCTACATGCTACCAGAACCAACGACTTGTACTACTGTGTAGATGTTTCTTTCAAGTGGTGGCCTGGAGAAGATTTAAAAGGAAATCTCTCATCATTTTCAAATATTTGAAAGACTGATTAGAGGGATTAAGATGATGGGAGAATATATTTTTGAGCTGAAAAAGGATCTCAGAGGTCACTTAGTACAATTACTTAGTTTTGGAGATGAGGAAACTGAGGCCATGAGAAATGAGGTAGTAATAGCTAATAATAATCATGAGCAGTTATATAGTACTTCAAGGTTTGCAAAACACTTTACATATCTTATCTCATTTGATGTTCACAATCCTGGGAGGTAGGTACTGCTATTATTCCCATTTTACAGATGAAGAAACTGATACAGTGGTTAAATGATTTATCCAGAGTAACAGAGTAAGTGGCTGAGGCAGGATTTAAATCCAGGTCTTCCTGATTCCAAGTCTCAGGCTTTAACCACTAAAGTCACCCAGACTAGAGATGAGATGACTTTCCCAGGTCACAAAGATCTGAGATTCAAAATTAGGCCCTCTGACTTAAACTTATTCTTTAAGTGTCCACAAAGGAGAAGTCCAGTGGGTAAAAGTTATTAGGACATCATTTGGGTTCACATGCAAAAGTTTTGCAGCAATTAGTGCTGTGAAACACTGAGACAGGCTGCCTCAGGAGGTACTAAGTTCCACATGACTAAATTTGTTCAAGCAGAGCTAGCTGATCTTGTCTGGATGCTGCTGAGTGAACTGGCAGAGATGAACTCTAAGGTCACACATCACAGCTTCTGTTCTCAGGTATATTTCAATTCTAATAGTCTATGTTTTCAGGTTCTTCCCAATTTTAATATATTAAGCCATCTGTTCTTGGGTCCCATCAAGCATAGACTTTCTATGATTCTAATTTAATCTCAAAGGGTTGTCCAATTGCCATACTATGAGGCCTCTATGATTTTGTTTTATTTCTCATTTTCAAATTATTTAAAACAAAGAGCCATTATGAAAGGAATATTAAGCATATCTTGAATATGACTTTCTTTTCATATGAGGCTGTTCAACCTATTTGTCTTGGACTAGAAAGGTCAGCTTGGCCAAAACACATCTCATACCACTCAATATTGAAAAGTCGTCAAGAAGCCTGGAAAGAACATAGTGTTTCAAAACCATTAATGTGAATGGAAAAGATGGAAATATATCACTAGGAAAACTGCAAAAGTACAGAAAGATAGATCTTAGTGATTTACAATTGTTGATTGGATTTTATTTTTTTCTTCATCCGATTAACATATAGAAGAACTTTTTTTTAACCAAAAAGAAAGGGTGAGGAGCAGAGTTCTAAGTGGTTATGAGCCAGAACTTGAAACAAGGTGCTAGGATAATGTATTAGTGTTCACACCTTTAAGAGAGCATTTATAAAGAGGAGTTCACAAACCCATAAAAGGACAAGCCTTCTCTTGGACTTCGAGGAGATTCACAAGTCAGACAGAAATATAAGCAAGAAGCTCTCAGGGCCAAGCACACAGAAGCCCACAAAAGCCCACAAGTCTACTCTCTTGGAGGTGGAGAAGATTCATTCCAGATTCCACCTTTGTGTTGGCTGGAGATTCGGAGGGAGCTCTTGGAACCAAGCAGAAAGATAGGCCTCTACTAAAGCCAGAAAAAGAGACACGACTTTGAAGGAGAAAATAAGGGATCTGGACTTTAACTCCTAGCTGCATTTGGGATTATTGAACTGAAATGAAACTAAGGCTGCCTCCAGAAGCTCCCCAAGAAACCTGCTGTCAGAGAATGATTATAATTTAGAGAAGAGAACATTACACTAAGTAACCTTAGATTTTAAGAACTGATTGAAGCTGCTATAGGTGACTGTCATTCTGACTTTCCAGTATGCAGTTTTGCCAACTGTACAAAACTAATGAGCCTATTTATTAGAACGAGAAAGACAAATATGGAATGACAAAGATTAAGAATGATGGAAAATAATGCTGATATCTAATAGAATTTTAGAGAAATGGATTCTCTTCAATCTCCTTCTGTTCTAAAGCTCTAACAAAGAAAATGTTTCCTGGAAGAGAGTATAATCATTTTGATCCTGGTCATCCACAAGGAAAAACACAAATGGATGAAGAATGTCTGCCACTCAGATTACAAAATGCATTTTGGTGGACACCTCTAAAGAGCAGGGAACAACAGACTAGGCTTGGAAGATGTAAGACAACAGGCGAGATGGCCTTCAGGAAATCGCAAAGCTCTCTTAAAATAATCTAAACTTCCCATGAAAGTAAAGACCTATCCTAATTAGAACTTTGCACTAGGGTATAGGGCAGTGAAATATGGAACTCAATGGCCTACAGAGAATTAAAAATCAGTATCACACAGAGAGCACCAAAAAGATATGTAATAGTTATAAACAGGCTGCAACATATAATCCCTTGAAAAAAAACAGGCATATCTAGGAGATGTTGTAGGTTTGGTTCTGGACCATCCCAATAAAGTGAATGCCACAATAAAGTGATTCACATGAATTTTTTTACTTTCCAGTGCATATAAAATACTATAATGTAGTTTATCAAGCATACAATAATATTATTATGTCTAAAAATCTACATACCTTAATTTAAAAATATTTTTGTTGCTAAAATATTCACTATAATCTGAGCCTTGAGCAAGTCATAATTATTTTGCTGGTGGATGGTCTTGCTTCGATGTTGATAGTTGCTGATGGTGGCTACTAAAGGTTGGGGCAGCTGTAAGAAATCTTAAAGTAATACAACAATGAAGTTTGTGCATTGACTGATTCTTCCTTTCTCTTAAATACTTGGAGGCCATTGTGGGGTTATTAATTGGTCTAATTTGATTATTTTTGTGCCTCAGGGAATAGGGAAGCCCAAGAAAAAGGAGAGGGATAGAAGAACAGCTGGTCAGGGGAGCAATCAGAATACACACACCCTTTTTCAATTTTGTTCATCTTGTCTGCTGACCAAGAGCCTTACCTCTGAAAATGTATCTGGACTTTCTCAGTGTGTTGTGGTTTGAAAAACATAGGAATTAAAGGCAAAGGGCTTGGAGTGGAGTCCTGACTCTGACATTTTCTAGTTGTATGAATATGTGCAAATTGAAGCTTTCAAGAGTCTCAGTTTCATCCTCTGTAAAATCAGAGATAATAAGATTTACATGTGGTGGTTGTGACTAAAGAGTTTTGTAAATCTTAAAGCACTGTAAAAATGTGGGCAATCATTTGCATCATTATTTATCCAAAAGCTTACTGGATTTTTATGTATTAATAGTGACAGAGGCATTGCATATGTCAAACTATGACCTGTGCCATGTAGATTTGCCCAGGACAATCATGTCATAGTGGAGAGTTCTGACCAGAGGCAATCTGCAGGAGAAGGGAATAGCAAACCTCTCCAATATCCTTGTCAAGAAAACCCTATGAACAGTATTGAAATGATAAAGGAGATGACAAAAGTCCTTGGGTCAGAAGATGTACAATACTGCTGGAGAAGAGCAGAGGACAACTAAAACAGCTCCAGTACTGATGAAGCAGCTGGCCAAAGGAAGCTCTGCTGTGAATGTGTCTGGTGATAAACAGAAAGTTTGAATGCAAAGGAGCCTGGAATGTAAGGTCTATGAACTGAGCTGGATGTGGTCAAACAGGAGGTGGGAAGATTAAAGAGACATCTTGGATATCACTGAACTTAAATGGAAAAGAATTGATAGATTTAATTTAGGAGATTGCTACATATACTAGTGTGGACAAGAATCCCTCAGAACAAAACCTCTCATGATCACTAAAAGGTTGAGAAAAGCAGTAGTGTGGTATAATCTCAAAAATGATAGAATGATATCTGTTCAAATCCAAGGCAAACCATTCAGTACCACAGTCATATAAATCTGTGCTCTAATCACTAATGTTGAAAAGACCAAAGTTGATCAGTTCTATGAAGACCTATGGTATCTTCTAGAAATAACACAAAAAACATGCCATGTTCATCATAGGGGATTGGAATGTTAAAGTAGTAAAGCAAAAGATAATTGCAATAACCAACAAGTGTGGCTCTGGAGTACAAAAAGAAGTAGGGAAGAGACTAATAAAGCCTTGTCAAGATAACTCAATGGTCATAACAAACACTCTTTTTCAATAACCCCAATGGTGTAGAAGCTCTATATAGTCAACTAAAATGAGGACCTAGAGCTGATGGTGGCTCAGATCATGAGCCTCTTATTGCAAAATTCAGACTGAAATTGAGGAAAGTAGGGGAAACCATCAGACTGTATAGTATGGTCTAAATAGCATTTCTTATGAATATTAAGTGGATGTGATGAATAGATTTAAGGAATTAGATATGGTAGATAGAGTGCCTGAAGAACCATATATAGAGGTTCACAATATTGTATTGGAGGCAGCAATAAAAAGCATCCTAAAGAAAAATAAAAAAAGTAAAATGGCTATTTGATGAAGCCTTACAAATAGCTGAGGAAAGAAAGAAAGCAAAAGGTAAAGGAGAAAGGGAATTCCAGAGAATACCAAGAAGAGATGAAAAGACTTTCTTAAATGGGCAATGTGAAGAAATAGAAGAAAACAATACAATGAGAATCTTCAAGAAAATTAGAGATATCAAAGAATTATTCCATGAAAAAAATGACAAATGGACATGATAAAAACAAAATGGTTAACAGAATCAGAAGATAGTGAGAAGTGGCAAGAATACAAAATAGAACTATACAAGAAAGATCTTAACATCACTGGTACCTATTATTGATCTAGAGCCAGATATCTCAGAAAATTAAGTGAAATGGGGCTTAGAAAGCATTACTAATAATAAGGCTAGGGGAAGTGATAGAATTCCAGTTGAGCTACTCTAAATCCTAAAATGTAATGCTGTTAAAGTTTTGCACTGAACATACTAGCAAATTTGGAAAACTTAACAGTGGCCACTGGATTGGAAAAGGTCAATTTATGTCCCAATCTTAAAGAAAGGCAATGCCAAAAAGTAAACATTCCAATTAGTGAACAGTTGTACTCATTTCATATACCAGCAAAGTCATGCTTAATATTCTTCAAGCTAGGCTTCACAGGATACAAATCAAGAATTACCAGAAGAAGAGTTTGGTTTTTGAAAAAGCGGAGGAACTAGACACCAATTGCCAACATTCATTGGAGTTCCAGAAAAACATCTACTACTGCTTCACTGACTATATTAAAGCCTTTGATTGTGTGGATCACAACAAAATATGGCAAATCCTCAAAGAGATGGGAGTACTAGCTCATCTTATTATTTCCTGAGGAACCTGTATGTGGGTCAAGGAACAACAGAACTGAACATAGAACAACTGATTGGTTTAAAATTAGGAAAGGAGTATGACAAGGCAGCATATTGTCACCTTATTTATTTAACTTATAGACAGAGTACATCAGGTAAAATACCATGCTGGGTGAATCAAAATCTGGATTTTTTTTTTCAAGTTGCAATGAGAAATATCAACAATCTCAGATATGAAGACAATACCTCTCTGGTGGCAGAAGGTGAAAAAGAATTAAGAAGCCTCTTGATGAGAGTGAAAGAGGAGAGTGTAAAAGTTGGCTTGAAGTTTGAATTAAAAAAATAACCTAAGATGTTGGCAACCAGTCCATCACTTCCTGGCAAATAAGAGAGGGAAAAAATAGTAGTGTCAGATTTTATATTCTTGGGCTCAAATATCACTGCAGATGGTGATAACAGCCATGAAATTAAAAGATGCTTGCTCTTTGGAAAGAAAGCTATGGCAAATCAGGACAGCATACTAAAAAGCAGGGATGTCATCCTGCCCACAAAGGTCTGTATAGTGAAAATTATGGTCTTTCTAGTAGCAATGTATGGCTGTGAGAGTTGAACTATACGGAAAACTGAGAGCTGCATAATCAACACTTTTGAATTATGGTGCTAGAGAAGACTTTTGAGAGACCTTTGGAAGATAAGGAGATAAAATCAGTCAATATTTAAAGAAATTAATTCAGACTATTCATGGGAAGAATGAATACTGAAGTTGAAGCCAAAATGCTCTGAGAAGTGTTCAGTGAATCCACTGGAAAAGCCTCTGACATGGGAAAAAAATAAAGGCAAAAAATAAAAGGACAGCAGAGGAAGAGATGAATAGATATTTTCATGTGCAGATTTGGATAGTGGAAGAAAACAAGTTGTGGTCCATAGGGTTAGACATGACTAACCAATTGAACAACACAGGATCATAGGACAGAAGGGCCCTTAGAGGCCATCAATTCATCCTCCACATTTCTTAAAAATAGTATTTTATTTTTCCAGTTACATGTAAAGATAGTTTTCAATACTCATCTTTGTAAGATTTTGCGTTTCAAATTTTATTCTTTTTGCCTTATCTCCCCCTCCCAAAGACAGTGGATGTCCATAAATTGGACAATGGCTGAATAAATTGTTATATGAATATTATGGAATGTTATTGCTCTGTAAGAAATGACCAGCAGGAGGAATACAGAGAGGCTTGGAGAGACTTACATCAATTGATGCTGAGTGAAACACTTCAACAATGATACTGTATGAGGATCAATTCATGCCAGTTCCAATGATTTTAGGATGATGAAAACCATCTACATTCAGAGGAAGGTCTGTGGGAATTGAGGGTGGATCACAACACATCATTTTCACTTCTTTTGTTATTGTTTGCTGGAATTTTATTTTCTTTTTTAATATGATTTTTCTTGTGCAGCAAGATAATTATATAAATATGTATGCCTATACTGAATTTACACATATTTTACCATGTTTAACATATATTGGATTACTTGCCATCTAGGGGAAGGGGAAGGGAGGGAAGTGGAACACAAGGTTTTAGAAGAGTCAGTGATGAAAAATTATCCTTGCATATGTTTTGAAAATAAAAAGCTTTGATAAAATTTTAAAATAATAATAATAAGAAGAAATTAATAAAAAGGAAATAAACAACATATGTTTATCTTCCATTATCATTTTTTATTGCCATTACTTTTATTCCTTGTGTAGGTTTGAGAGAGTGTGATGACTTATGGGGTACTTTTAGTTAAACAAATAAACAAACAAAAGACAAAAAAAAAAAAAAAAAGAATATTAGTCTAGAAGCTCAGTGAGGTATGTACTGGAAAAGGGTTAAGGCCAAATCCTACTTGACAAGTTAGGAGGCTAATGCAGCAGTCCAAGTGAGAGGGGATGAGCACATTGAATTGGGGTGCTGTGGGGGAGGAGGAGAGTAGATACTGAAGATGCCATAGTGATAAAGACTTGGCAGTTTTGAGAGGCTAGAGAGAGGGAAGAGGGTGATAATTCTGAGGTTGTCAAATTGGGAACCTTCAACAGAAACCAGGAAGTTTGGAGGAGAGCTTGATTTGGAAAGAAAGATACTGAATTTTTTTTTTATATCTAGGTAGAGATATTCAACAGGCATTTGGCAATAGGGGATTGGAGCTCAGAAGTCAGATTGGGGCTGGAGATGTAGACCTGGGAGTTATATGACTAGAGATGACATTTGAATTCATGAGAATTAATGAAATAGCTGACAGAGAAGAAGGCCTAGGATAGAATCCTAAGGAACATTCATGCACATCTATAGATGTTGTTCTTGCAAAGGACATGATCAACCAAGTAGGAAAAAAAACCAGGAGAGAGCCATGTCTTGAAAATCCAAAAAGAAGCAATTATCCAGGAAATGAAAGTGGTCAAATATCAAAGGCCACTGAGAAGTCAAGAACAATGAACACTGCGAAAATGACACTAAATAGAGCGATTGAAATCATTGTTAAAGCCTCCAAGGGCCTTTTTATTCTAATGGCAGGACCAGAAGTCATAAAGCAAGGGATTAAGAAGTATGTAAAGAATATGAAAAAAAAATAGAGGCCTGGAGTATAATCCGCATCCTCTACTCCACCCCAAAGTTTGACTGGAAAAGGGAGGAGAAAGAGATAGGATGATACCTTAAGGGGATGGGAGGCTAATGAAATTAGCCTTAAAATTAAGAAGAGAGATATCTGAGGATCGAGGGATCACACACCTAGAGCTAGAGATCTCAGAGGCCTCCAATCCCTTATTTTACAAAAAGGCTCACAGAGCTTGTCTAACTTTGTACAAGGAATGGATATCATATGCAGTGTTTGAACCCAACAATCAGACCTGAATGTCTACAATTAGACAATTAGACCAATCTTATTCTAGGACAGAGTCAGTACGTAAGGAAAAAGTGAAAATTCAGGAGAGAGGGGGTGAATGAGAGGTGCTCTCCCAGAGATGATGGAAGGAGATGGAATCAAGGACACTGACTCTGGCAAAGAAGAAGTCTACCTCAATTCTCTGAGATTAGCCCAAATGAAGAAAAGAAAGGGGATGCATGTGAAGGGATTTGATGTGTAGAATTGGGGGGAAAAAGGGTGCTAGCTCCTGATGCATGGCCTCAATTTTTTCAGTAAAATCTCAAGTAGGTTTTTCTATTGAGAGGGGAAGGGAAGACAGAAAAGGAGATTTGGAACAGATATTGTGAAGAGTAAGAAAGGGCCAAACATGGGACATCTAGGTGGTATAGTGGATCAAGCACCAGCCCTGAAGTCAGGAAGTCCTGACCTCAGACACTTAACATTTCCTAGTTGTGTGCGGTTGGGCTTAACCCCAATTGCCTCAGAAAAGAAAAAAAAAGGCCAAACAGGGAAGAACAAAAGAATTACTTTGTAGCAGTAAGGGTCCAGTAAAGATTGGAAAACACCAATTTGCCTCTTAGTGTTCTGCAACAAATAGGAGTAAAGAAGACAGTTGATGGGAGTTAATTCAGAGTTGAGGCTTAGAAAAGAATGAAGGGACAAGAAGGCAAGGGATTTAAGGGTAAGAGGTCAGGGCATATGTCAAGATTTTGAAAGAAAAGAAGTGAAGCCAGAGTAAGGGAGGTAACATGGGAAGTGAGAGAGGGAGAGAGTGCCGGGAATTCAAAGTGAACTTTTGAGAAGGATAAAAAGGGGTGAGGCCCAAGGAGAGATGGAATTATAGGAGACTATGATAAACAGAAGAATTTCAGACCCCGAAGATGTGATGCTTTAGGGTGATGAGATCAAAGAAGAACATCTCTGGATGTGGCTGAGCTAGGGTGAAGGAGATTGGAGACAGGGAAGCCAGAGTGTGTGAGGGGCTAGCCACTTATAAATTTGTAAGTCTCCCAGTAAACACGAGGGATGAGGAGAGAAGAATTGGAGACAGTTTTGAACCCCATGAAAATCTGATGGCAGGAAAAGTAACTGCCACCATGATGGAGAGAGAGTGATGGGGCTGGACATAGGAAGGGATACTGTATTAACAGGAGGCACTGGATCTATCTGTGGTACTGAGGAAAAAGCACACCTACTGTACATCCTTGCCTGGCATGTTGAGGATGGTGCGGGGCATGAAAGAAGGCTGTCCAACACTAGAGAGAAAGACACAAAGTCTTTTGGACATAGCAAGGTTTCCACAACTGCAAAAAGAAGATGTATAACAGGAAAAGATCTAAGAGGAAGGGTAAGTTTTATTAGCAATAGTGTGGGAGTTCCATAGGGCACAATGAAAAGGGAAGTGAGAGTTGGATAGGGACATAGAAAAGGGTTACACACAGAAAGGTCTAAAGAGTATAGGGGATGGTATCTTTCTTTTTTTATTAAAGCTTTTTATTTTCTTTTTTTTGCAATTAACAAAAAAGTTTACTTAAAGAAGGAATAGAAAGAATATTCATTAAAAATACCAGAAAGATATTGCAATGGTCTGAAATTTGAGATCCCCGACCAATGGTTTCTAAACCTTTTAAGAAAAAAAAAACTTAGCCTGATAGGTGTCATATATATGTCATTTCTACAACATCTAGTCAGTGGTTAAAGTCCTAAGAGTTCTATCCCCATAATACCCCTTTACTCAAACTACCATCATCCTCAATCAAAAGCTTTTTATTTTCAAAACATATGCATGGATAATTTTCAACATTGCAAAACCTTGTATTCCAAAGTTTTTTCCTCCCTTTCCCCTACTCCCTTTTCTAGAGACAAGTAATCCAAAATATGGTAAACATGTGCAATTCTATATGTATTTCCACAATTATCATGCTTACAGAAGAAATATCAGATGAAAAAAGAAAAAAATGAGAAAGAAAACAAAATGCAAGCAAACAACAAAAAGAGTGAAAATACTATGTTTGTGATCTCTTCAGAACCAGTTCTCCCTCTGGTAGTAGATACCTCTCTTCATTACAAAACCATTGGAGATGGTCTCAATTATCTCACTGTTGAAGAGAACCACATTCAACAAAATTGATCATCATATAATCTTGCTGTTGCCTTGTACAATGATTTCCTGGTTCTGCTCATTTGACTGAGCATGTAAGTTCATGTAACTCTCTCCAGGCCTCTCTTAAATCCTCCTACTGATCATTTGTTATAGAACAATAATATTCTATAATATTCATATACCATAACTTATTCTACAAAACGGGATGCCACAAATGCTCAGGAAGAAGATAGAAAGCCTTATATTTGTGACACATTGAAATCACTGATAGGAGTTAGGAGATGGGGTTCCAATTCCACTTTAAACACTATCTGGGAGATCCTGGCTATGTTGCTTGAATACTATGGGATTCCATTTTCTCATCTGTAAAATGAGATAGGTAGACTACATGCCTTCTAAGGTTCCTTATCAATTCTAAATCTATGATCCTGATTCCAGATTTGGGAGAAATTATTAGACTATCACATAAGCTCTTCCAATTCATTAGAGATATACATGCTCTTGGAGCACCCCCTGGTGGACATAAAAGAGTTAAGGGGGCAAATACTAATTAATAAACACATAATATAATAGCACAGTTCTTGACTCTGTTGTCCTATCCTTCCAAAGAAGGACAAGCAAGGAAGGTGAAGAGATAGGAAATAATGATGTGCCCTGCAGAATTAGCAGAGTTGATTGAGAATTTTGTTCCAAATATCTCATCCAGCTCATCCCAAAGGTAGCAATTTCTCTTATGGAAGACATAGGATCCGAGGATACAGAAATGGAAGGGACCTTAGAGATCACCTTGTCAAAGGATTCATAACGTTTTGTGTATAATAGACCCCTTTGACAAGCCCTGTGAGGATGCTCCAAAGATCCTTTCTTAGAAAAAAATGTCTTTAAATAACTGAAAGGAATGCTCATTTTCATGTAGAAAAGAGTAAAGATAAGGATGTAATTGCTTTTTTCCTGCCCAAATTTGCAGATCCCCCTGAAATCTATCCATGAATCCCATGTCATGAACCTTTATTCTAGGCTAACCTATTCATTTACAAAAATAAGTCATAAGGTCAAGTAACTTATCCATGATCAGAGAGCAAATAACTCAAACCCAGGCCCTCCAGCTCTCCATGGAGCCTTCCTACCACTTTCATTCATTGTACCTGGGACAGAGCCAGAAAATGGACTGAAATGGGTGCAAGCATCTTATGCTAATGCAAGAGGAAACATTGTTTTCCCTTTTAAAATTTATAAATTCAGTTTTCCTCCCAATCATTTTCAGCTTCAACAGAGAGGTTCTTTAGCAGCTTTGCACCCAGTCAGTCTTGGGTGCTAATGAGTTACTTAAGGCCCATAGTAAAAAAAATAAAATAAAAAACAAACAAACAAACAAAAAAACACCATAGTATGGTATTTTACCTTCTAAGGGGAAGTTTTGGTATTTATTTTCATGGATTGCCTGAAGCCCAAGTCCCAGGCTGGAGAACAAGAACATTATTTTAAAGGATAAAAAGGATCAAAAATTTAAATTATATACAGTCTATGGGGAGAATACTTGCTTCCAGAATTACAACTCCCTATAAACAGATTACTAGAGTTCACTTAGTCAGGGAGCATCACTTAAGTGCACATATATGTGTTAGAATTCTTACAAGGTACTAAGATAGTGGAATTGATAAAAATAATAATTATCTAATTTAGCAGGATTCAGTATAATTGATCTGCACCTACAAGGAGATGTTATAGGCTAGAACTTGAAACAATGTACTAAGTGGAATTGAGGAGACAATGATTTCATCCTACAACAAATAAAGGTTTCCTAGTGATGTAATGATTGGAGTATACTCAGTGTACAGCATAAAAGCAAGAAGCTCTCAGGGCCAGACATACAAGCCCACTCTCAGAGACAGAGACAGATTCATTCCATTTTCCATCTTTGTTGTGGCTGGAGACATTCGGAGGGAGCTAGAGGCAGAAGCTGGCAGAGGCAAAGGACTAGCGACAGGAGCTCTCGGAACCAAGGAGAGAAACAGGCCTCTAAAAAAGCTAACCGGGCCTAAGGAAGGAGACAATACTTGGAAAAAGAAAATAAAGGATCTGGATTTTAACTCCTGGCTGCATTTGGGGTGATTATACTGAAACTGAAATGAAGGCTGCCTCCAGAAGCCCCCCAAGAAACCTGCTCCCAAGGAACATTATATTTTAAAGAAGAAATATTTTATATATATTTATATATATATACATATATATGTATGTACATATATATATACGTATGTATATGTATATATATGTGCATGTATATATATATATATGTATGTATATTCATACATACCTTAAATATAGTGTGCTTCAGAAATTTTGCACAAAGGAAGAAAATTCCTTTTTAGATTTAATGAAAAATGAATAACCTGGTTAATCTATTTCCCTCAGTCCCTAAAATATAGCTAGAAGAATATAGACACGGAGCACTAACAAGGGGATCAACTCCTTGCTTTGGCACTCAAGGCCAGTGGTGTCAAACTCTCATTCTGCAGGCCCTGAAAAATCTCTGAAAGAATCCTATCAAAATGTTCTTAGGAAATTTTTAACAAAATGAAATACAATATGGATACTATCTGTGGTTTCAGACTGAAAATATAATTGGGACCTATTTAACAAAGAAAATACATTGGAACATAGATAATGTTAATTTGTGGTTATCTCTTCTCCAGTCAAAATATTGTGTGCAGGGATCATAAGGTACAATTTAGAGGCCCCATTTAAATTTTAGTCTGACATCATTGCTATAGATGACCCCACATTTTTACAAGGAGGAAACTGAATCCCAGGCAGGTTAAATAACAAGGTCAGGAGCACATAGCCTATAGGCTATGTATATTGCATAATTTGTATATTGCATAATTAGTATATTGCAGAATTTGAAGATGAATCATTCTTATTCCAAACTTAGTATCCTCTATTCACTGGGGTACTTAACTACTCTAGGTGACAAAAAGGATCTTGGATCTAGAGATGAAGGGATAGAAGTTAGTGAGTCCAACTCCTTTACTTTACAGATGAGGAAACTGAGGTTCAGAGGGATAAAGTAACTTTCCCAAGACAGAAATGGCAGAACCAGAGTTATAATCCAGGTCTTCCAAGTCAAAACCCAGGCCTCTTCAATGTGCTGCACTACTCCTCTCCTCCTGTCCCAAAGACTCTCTGCGCTAGATCAACAGCTTCCAAATTTTGTTGATTCCACTACTCTGTCAAATAATTTTGAGTTACAGATCTCAAATTATGTGTATGTTTACCTATGCTATACGAATGATTACACATATCACAAAACAGAATTGAAATTTAAAAACTAAGAAAAAGGTGAAATAATATTTGATTCTAGAGGCTATAGGGAGTAATTGTAGTTTATTGAGGAGAGGCATGACATGGTCAGACCTGTGCTATAGGAAAATAATGTTGGCAATAAAGTCAAAGGTGGTTTGAAGAGGTGACAGATTTGAAGTAGGAGACCAGTAAAGAGGCTATTCTAATATTTCAAGTGAGAGGCAATGAAGGCCTGAACAGATGGTTGTATAAGCAGAGAAAAGGGGATAGGGATAATAGCTGTTGCTGAGATCGAAATAACAGACTTAGCAACTGATTGGATGTGTGGGGTAAGAGAGAATGAAGAGTAGAGGATGAGAATAAGCTTGAGAAGCTGGGTAACCAAGATAATGATGGAGCCCTTGACCAAAATAGGAAAATTCAGAAGAGGGGAGGGTTGGGAGGGGGAAAGAATGTAATGAGATCAGAGCTGCACATCACAACTCTCATATATGTCTGTGTATCCTGTGCGAATCATGTTTTCCTACCCAAAAGGGTAAAGGGAGGAGGTGAGGCTTTTATGCAAGCAAAGACCTACACCCCAGAGGACTCTGTTGCAGCCATCAAGGGAGGGAGAGAGCATTTTTCCAATGACACCTATACAGCTTATGTAACTGGCTTTAGGGGCCAATGCCTGTCCTATTGGGATGATGAGATGTGATCTAAGTTTCCATTTTCAGATTGGTTATTCACAACCCCCCCAAGGTCTCACTATGGGCCTCACTTTACAGACCTCAGCTTTAGATAAACTGTACCACTGGTAAGTCTCCATTTCTTCCTTCCCTGAGACCCAACATCTTGTTTCTAACCATAGATATAGACAGATGGATTTTACACAGATCTTATCTGTCTTTGGACCTCATTTTCCCTACTAAAGTTTTAGGTTCCTTGAAGGCAGGGCTACATAATCATATTCACTTTGATATCTTCCCTAATGCTGACCACAAAAAAGAGATCAATAACAACTTAATAAATTAATGGACAAACAAACCAATAAATGAACATCTCCAACCCAGCAATGGTGATAGAGAACATGAGGAAGATATGAAATCAAGGTTAACATGGAACTATAGAGAATCACTTCACTCTAATTAAAACATTTGTGAATTATGGTACAGAAATCCTAAAATGGAGCTCCCAAAACACTTGACAGAAGGTTTTTAGAAAATATGCTTAATACAGACAGTATAATTGTTAGACATAAATTTCTGCTAAGTCTTAAAAAATGCAAATCATTTGCTGTTCACTTCAAGTTTGTGTATCAAAGAACTGGCAACTGGTCAAAAATTATTTGGCAGAATCACAAAATCCCCAAATGGTTATTTTTTTTATAATGTTTTCCCAGGTCTCCAAAGGCAGTTAAATTTACAATGTAAAAGAGCAAGTAAGAGGAAGAAAGCCAAAGGAGCTGCTGGAAAATAGGACATATTCTATATTCCAGACAAATGGGACTACTTACCTACCATTCCTTACTTTACAAATAAGAAAACTGAGGTTCCCTTAAGGGGCAAAATCAGGATTTAAACCCGGCTCTCCTAAGTTCAATGGCACAAATATAAGACCATGTGTTGAAGGTCCATTGGAAATACAAGAATAAATAAGACATGGCCTCTAGCCTTCAAGGACCTTACAGTTTATATCAGTGGTGTCAAATTCCTAGTCCCAAAGCCCAAAGAATTTAAACAATTAAATTTATTAATTTAATCAATTAAAATCTAATTAAAATAAATAAAAATACAATACAACATAGATAATGTGAATTTGTGGGTTTTTCTGTCTATTTCTATTTGAGTTTCTCACCACTGATAAGGAATTAATCCAAAAAGATAGTGAACAGTATAAAATGACATATGACAATAAATGAACTTGTGTTTGGGTAATGAAGATCCAAAGAGAATCTTAGAAAGCTCTATTGGTTGAAATCCTGGCTCTGTTACTACCTAAGTGACCTTGAGTAAGTCACTGCTCTGTTCTTGGAACAAGTTTCCTCTTCTGTAAAAAAGGGGGCTGAGTTCGAGAAGCTTATACAAGATTGAAGGTCCTCTTTGAGAATGAAAGACAAACACATGACTATTTTCAGATGAATTTTATCAAGCCCCACCTTACCTATCTTGTGCCAATGGAACTGATTTTCTTTTAATCCAAACGTAAGCCTTTACATTTATCACTATTAAATTTCACCTTTGTTGTTGCTGAAACATTCCAGCTATGTCTGACCCTGCATGACCCCATTTGGAGTTTTCTTGGCAGAAATACTGTCATTTCCTTCTCCAGCTCATTTGACAGATGAGGAAACTAAAACCTTAGACATGAAAATTTAAGCAACTCTAACAGCAACACTTTTTTGGGGTAGTAAAGAACTTGGAGTAAAGTAAATGCTCATTCAGCACATTTGTGAGGAGAAAAGGGAGGACTGAGCTATGGTAGAAAAGGAAGAAACCAAGGATGCCCTGCACGCATCTGAGAAGAGAAAATTAGGGGTGATGCTACTGGTGGACCCTCCTCAAGGACCAAGGAAAGTTCCAAGAAAAGATGGTCTCTTTCCCAAATGTCTTCTCTTGATGTCCATATATATGTGATCTACTACTTTGAGACTTAAATATTTCCAGTAAAATGAATTCTTTCTCAACCACAGAGACCAGTAATTATCTATATAAATATAAGATGCATATAAACGTAAGATTAGTCAAAGAGCCCAATTTCTGATTAGGTGTTAGAAATTTTCCTTAGTGGGGGCTCAGAGCAATTATATCAATTCAGAACTTTTCATTTACAATAAACCCCGGAAAGCTAAAGAAAGAACTGAGTGGACTTTACAGGTGCCCTAGGCTTAAAAAAGAATTATTGTAACAGGATCTTTTTATACCATGAAGGGATTAGAATTATGACTTATTTAAGGGCAGTCCTCTCCCTTTCCCCATTATGAAGGGGTTATTAGGGTATTAATTAGAGGGAGAAGATCCTTTTGATTATTTACAGAGAACCTTTGCAAGAATTGGTCAAAGAAGGAATTGAATGGTTTTAGAAGAAGATTAAGTGACTATTGTATATTAGATGAAGCAGAATGTTGTCCCTAAACTATATCATACTGTGCTCTTTTTCCTGAGTAATATTTAAGGTTAATTTAAATTATCTCTGTAAAAAAGATCTCCAAAGACATGAGTGGGGAAAAATATGTCAGTTTGGACATTTCTCCCTGTAAGCTAGACAATATATGGATTTACATAAAAATGATTTAATTTTTTAAATGTTTCTGGCAGATATGAGCCTAAACCCCAGAGTACAGTATTAATATTTTTCTCCAATATCTATATACAATCAATTGCCAAGTCTTATGGATTTTACCCCCAACAGCTCTTGCACCTGCTCCTTTCTCACTACTCAGAATTAGTCAATTAACCCCTCCTCAAGTTCATGCTCTTATACCACTAAACTTACCTATGGCAATAGCCTCTTAATTGGCCTTCCTATCTCAAGTCTCTTCCCCCTCCATTCTTTACAAAGTTGCCAAAGTAACTGCCCCCAAAGCATTGATCAGACTATGTCATTTTCCTGCTCAATAAACTAATGGTTCCCTCAAGCCTGGAAGATTAAATATCAATTCCTGTTTGGCACTGGAAGCTTTTCACAATCCAAGCCCAGTTTGCAATTATAGCTTTATTCCACATTACTCATCTTTGAGCATTCTATGGTCCAGATAAACTGGCCTTTTATTCTAACCTCACTGCATGACTTTGCACTGGATAACCCCATGTTTGAATTTAACTCTCTGTACTTTCCAAAACTAGGGTTTCTTCAAAGATCATTTAAAATTATGTCCCATGTGGTCTTTTCTGACCACCTCAGATATTATACCTCCTATAATTTATGTTGGATATATTCTGTATGAATTTTATATGTGCAAAAGTTGTCAGCACTTAGAGCCAGAATTCCTTGAAGACAGAGTGTTTTGTTTTTGTCTTCATAGCCCCAACACTTAAGAACAGTGCCTGGTAGATATTCAATATATACTTTTTGATTGGACTGATGTAGATTAAAGGAAGCATAGGGGAGTGCTGGAGGAGCCAACTCATAATGATTAGAGAGAGCCAATCATTAGATTTTCAGTGTGAGAATTTAAATATGGGAAATAGGCAAAACCTACACATATCAAGTCTTGATTTATTGCTTTGTTGATCATCTAGATTTAAGAAAATGATGGAGAAAATATGAATTATGCAGATGAAACTGAGAAATGTACTCTGCCTATTTTGGGAGGAAGGAGAGAGAGAAAATGAGAACTGGTTGTTTAACATTTGCCATTATAATTCTAAGAAGAAACAAGAAAATGATATACAAAATGTGTATACATAAATAAAAATGATCATAGAATGAAATCCAATGCTGAATAATTATAATGACTAAAATGACGGTTCCTTGATAAAATGAGGGACAGGAATATATGTAGAGAAGAAGGTTACATAAAAGCAAAAAAGATCAATAAATTTAAAAAAATTGAATAAATGATATAAAACAAAATCTGAGTTTGTTTCACACCTATCATAGTGACAAAGAAGAGAAACAATGAAAATATTGTTGATGTGTCTATGGAAAGATAATCTGGTTTTGGTAGAGCTTTAAATTGGTTCAGTTGTTTTCAATCAGCAAACATTTATTAAGCACCTATTATGTGACAAGTACCATGTAAGGCACTGCGGATATGAAAACAGTATAATAGAACAATCCCTACTTTCAAAGAATTTACATTCTTCTCAGGGAGACAATGAGGACATCTATAAATATATGCAGACTAAATATAAATAAATACAAAGTAGTGGTGTACAAGATCATTTGAAAGAGACATTTCTTTTTTTTTCCTTTTTTATTTTTAAGGTATTATCGATATCTTTTGTTTTTACCTCACAGTCATTTTCAGATAGCCTTCCACCTTCAACCCAATATCTACCTCAAGTCTTTTATTATGATAGAAAAAAGCAATTAAGTAAAACATATCAACTCTGTCTGACAGTATATGCAGTCTTCTATAGAGTGCACAAGTGTTGCATTATAACTAAAAAACCCATCACCAAAAAAGAGGGAGATACATATCCTAAACTCTTCTCTGGGGCCTAATTTGGTCATTATAATTATGAGGCACTCAGTTACTTTTTATTGTTCTTTTTTTACTTACATTGTTATCCTTATGTACATCTCTCTTATTTCATTCCTTGTCAAGTCATATACTTTTTGTCCTGTTTCTCATTATCATTTCTTATGATGAAGTCATTTTACATTAAATTCACGGAAAAAATTTGTATAATCATTACCTAGATGATAGGTATCCCACTTTATTTCCAATTCCTGACTATCACAGTGTTGCTATGAATACTTTGGTATACATACTTTCTATCTTTGACCTCCTGTTAGTTAATAAGTATTTATATTTAGCATTATTATATGCTAACTGGGCTAAGTTCAAGGCATACTCAGAAAGATAAAAATGGTTCCTACCCTCAAGGAGCTTTCAATGTCATGGAGGAGAAAAACATGAAAGTAAGGCTTAATCTATCTATTCTTGAAAACTATTTGGAATTATGTGAGGAAAATCACCTTAATTTCTTTGATCTCACAATGCCAGTACTGAGCATTTATCTCAAGATGGTTAAAGTAACTTGAATTCAAATTCAGCCTCAGACGCTTATTAGCTGTGTAACCTTGGATAAGTCATTTAATATCTCAGAGCCTCAGGTTTCTCATAGGTAAATTGGGGGTAATAATAGCAAATACCTCGGATGGCTTCTCTGAAAATAAAATAATATATTTGTAAAGCATTTAGTACAGTGCTTGGCCCATAGTAGGTAATTAATAAATACTTGTTTAAAAAAGTAAGATCCCATGTATACCAAATTATTTATATCATATTATTTTTCATATCCAACTTTCTGCTATTATCAAATGAGTGCTCACTGATTAGTGAATAGTAAAATAAATAGTGGTATATAAATATAGTAAAATATCAATATGCTATAAAATGGATGAATGTCAGGAATTCAGAGAAATAACAGAAGACGTATGTGAACTGATAGGATAGTAGGGTAACATAAATGGAACCAGGAAAACAATATACAGAATAACTACAATAATGTACATGAAAATAATACTAAAAAGGCAGCCAAACTCAGATTAATTACAATAACGAACATATTTTAAAAGTCTGATGCTATATGTAAGATTAAAGGTTAAATGCTAAAGTGGTTTCGTCTCCACCCCAAAAAGCATTAGGGCCAAATTTAAAGATAATTATCATAATTATAACTATGCAGTATTGAGTTTAAATCATTTTGTTCCTGTTCTTTCTATTGTTTTATTGTTGTAGTTATTGTATATTTTGTTTTCCTAGTAACCTTTCATATGTTATTCCATGTTCTTTGTATTCATCATTTTCATTTTTTAAAGTATAATATATTCACATTCACATTCATGTAGCACAAATTTGTTTAGCCACTCTCCAATCAATGGGCATCTACTTGTTTCCAATTCTTTGCCACCACAAAAGGTGTTGCTATATATAAATATTTTGGTGTAGATGTGGTCTTTCTTTTTTTCATTGACCTGCTTAGAGTATAAAGCTAGCATTGTAATCTCTGGGTCCAAAGAATATAGATGTTTTAGTCACTTTCTTCATATAATTCCAAATTACTTTCCAGAAGAGTTGAACCTATCCACAGCTCTGACAACAACATATTAGTGTGACCTTCTTTTTACAACCTTTCAAAACATTGTCAGTTGATTTTAACTGGTTTTTCTTTGTTAAGGGAAAGCATTCAATGGAGTGGGTATATATTGAGAAATGAATGTGGTTCAAAAAACTGGAAAGAGAAACAGTCTGAGATAGAGGGCTGGCCTTGGAGTTAGGAAAGTTTGGTTCAAGTCTCTTACCCATACTGGCTATGAGACCCCAGACAAATCACATAAACCTTTTATTGTTCTAGGCAGTTTCTTAACATTGTGACTTAGTGGTAGAGAAGATGCCATGCTACACTGGTAAAGGGGATTTTCTTACCCAGTATTTTTCGATCCTAATAAAATTAAAGTTCCAATCGCTAGTCCTAGGATTGGGAAAAAGCATATCAATACATTTTTTGAAAAAAATTATTATTACCATTCTTACCAGCCCCACTGTTCAAACTTGTCAAGAACTTTCTGAATCCTAACTTTGTCATCTAGTGCATTAGCTGTCCTTTGAGTTTTGTGCCACCTGCAAATTTGATATCTATGTTTTTCCAAGTCACTAACAAAACTACCAAACAGTACAGGGCCAAACCCAGATGTCTGGAGCAATTCATTGGAGACTTTTTCAGTTTGGCCATTCAACCAATTCTAAATGGATGAAATTGTACTTTAATTGACCTAATTTTACTCAATCTTCTAGCATGCATTCTTTTACACAATAGTATGAGAAACTTTATAAAACAGATCCTTTGCTAAAATCTAGGTAAATTATATCTAATCTAAGAATCCTTTCAAAAAAGACAGTCCAGTGTCACCTGGTATTGATGAAGCCAGGCTAGCCATTACTTTAGTAATAAGTTGTTGATTTTGCCAGGAACTGGACAAGACGACTGACTTGTTTGTAGACTCCCTTCTTCCCTTTTTTGAATATTGGATAACACTTGCCTTTTCCCGATTCTGAAGTACCTCTCCTTTACATCATGTTCTTTCAAAGGTGAATAACCGTGGGTCAGAAATCATATCCTCCAATTTTTTTTCCTGACCCAAAGATATAGTTCATCTCAGCCAACGAACTTGATCTAATCAAGGGCAGCCAGGAGGTTACTCTCTTTTTACTGATCCCTATTAACTGTTTCTTCTATCCTGTTTTCAATCTAAATCATTCAGCTTGGCAAAGAAACAGGAAGCAAAACAAGACTTGGGAAGTTCTAATTCTTTTTTGTATTTTATCATCATTTCATCCACTGAAAGCAGCAGTCTTTGATCCTTTTCATTACCTCAATTTGGCTTTTATAAAACCACCTTGTACAATACACTTTACAAGTATTCTCTCATCATTTTATCCTCACAACAACCCTGGAAAGTACCATCATGATCCCCATTTTATAGATGAGGAAGTTGAGACAGACAGAGGTGAAGTAACTTGCCCAGCATCACAAATCTAGGAAGTGTCTGAGGCTAGATTTGGACTCAGGACTTCCTGACTCCAGATTCAGTGCTCTATCCACTGCAGTGCCAACTAAGTAGCCAATTAGGTTTCCTAATTATTAATTATTATACTATTCTTCTGGGACCATACCACAGTTTTTTACTCCTTTATTATCTACTCCCATCTCCTTTCTATATTTCAGTATGTCTTTTAAAAATCTAAGTCATTGGATGAATTAATTCCCTATGTATTCCCTTCAGTATGTCTACAACTCTCCCGTTCCTTCTTCATCAGGATTATGTCTCTTTATTTTCTCTCTTGCTCCCATAATTTTAACAATCAACACTGTTCAGATCACTGTCAAATCTATATTGACAATAAGGTATACCCTTCCCAAAGGCCATGATTAGAAAATCATGGTTGACATCACAACAAGTCTATTGATTTGCCCCTTTGCACTAGGATTTCTAGTTCACCTTTCTTGTGAACTTATATTTTGTGTAGAGACACCTGAAGGGCATGGATTTTATTAATGTCTTCTTTCTCAGAGTTTGTCTCTTGCTGAACTTCTAAACACCTCTACTGCTATTTTCCTCCCAAAACTATAGCCATTCTCTATGGCATCTAATTTGATGAATTTGAAAGCAATTCTCCCTCCCCTTTTCTCTTCCCTTCAAAGCTACTTGAGTAAATTTACAAGACTCCAGGCAAAAACATTCTTACCAGCCCCAATGAGGTGCCCTCCATTCCTGGCCAGGAGCCTGTCAATCCTATATTTTAAATCATGGTCCAGAAATTCAAGTTCCCCTCTCAGACACTATCTTCTTAACTGGTTGTTCATTTCTGTGAAAAGCTCTATCTCCCCTCTACCACAAATTCTGCAATTCCAACTAATTAAATGCAATCATCTAGAGCCAAAAGTCAAACAAAAATAAACAATACATAAAAACCCAAGCATTTTCAGTATGTAAAATAAGGTTACTAGGAAACTCCCTCATGTTGTTCCAACATCTAAAAATAAAGCTGCACTTAAATCTTCTGTGAGCTCAACATTATGCAATGAAATGGCTGTGAAGACTTTCTATTTATAACAGTAACACATTAGCAAGCACTTTGGCTGCTGCTTGTAATTAATTGTTTAACTTGGACATAGTTTTGGGAGGAGCAGATCTTTTTCCACCTTTGACCTCTGCACCTTTACAGAGGTGTGACCCCATGCCTCAAATGCACTCCTCATCCTCATCCTTCCCTCTTAGAATCAGTCTTTGGCTTCCTTTAAAGCACATCTCAGGGGCCATCTCCTCTGGGTACCCTCTCCTAGTTCCAGCCCCACAGTCTGCAACAGTATCTAGCACAGAGCAGGAGCACTTAATAGCTCTTTGTTGGGTTGAATGATGATTCCAGCTTGCAGAAAATCTTAGGAGGGTGCATAACACATCAAGTAGCTAAAAGATGGCCATATGGAAGTGGGATTACACTTATTCTACTTGACCCCAGAAGGCAGAACTAAGAAGTAGAAGCTGCAAAGAGGCAGATTGCTGTTCATTGTAAGTAGCTTTCTAAAAATGAGAGCTATATGTAAGAAAATGAACTGCCTCCAGGGCAATCTGCTTGCCCACAGATTAGGTCCCTAACAAAGGCTAGGGATGTTGTGGAGGGCTTTTTCCTCATCAGGAAAAACTTGAATTATATGAATTCGGAGATTCTTTACAACTGAGATACTGTGAAGTTTCCAAAAGCTCTAAATGAAAAAAATGCTAGACTTGGAGTTGAATCCTAGTTCTTATCCTAAGAATACCTCTTGGAAACTCATCTGAAAAATGGGAATAATAATACTTATGAAGCTGGAGGGAACTGTTTGCTTTACTAAAGTTGTGGTCCCTTTAAGAAACTATTTCCTTTTGATCTGTGATCCCTTTCAGAGTCTCGGCCCCTCCTGGGGAAGGCTTATTCTCCCTTCCCCCCATAAGTTATTTTTCCCGGATGCCAGAGCCTTTGATTCAATTAGAAATCCTGATCAAAAAGCACCCCTTTGAAATGTTGTAAATTCCAATAGGAGATCCTCGCTGAAAACTGATAAGAATCTAAGCTTGGGAACCTTGGCTCCTGAAGTCCCAAGACTCCTTAAAAAGGGTAGTATCTGGACTCATTCTTTTCAGATGGCCCTAGGTAGCTTGCTCAGCTGCCAGGACCCTTCTGCCCACTGAGAAATCATTCTCAGCACCAAAACTCCATTCCCCAATAGATCTTTGCCATTATAGAAATCAGTCCCTTAGCAAACTAATTTCTATCCAACAACAAACTTTTATTTTTCAACTAATAAATCCGGAATAAGTGAATTCTTTCATTCCTAAACTTGTGGCCAATTTAAAGGGAATACCTTAACAGCTCTCTTATTGCCACTAACCTCTTGACCACCAGGAACTGAGAGCATTCAAACAATATCACTTGCATTTTATACCCTCATGGAATCTTTTGTGAAGAAAACATTACATAAACTTTTGAGCAACATATTGATGAACATTAATATTACATTATGTTCTTCTAAATCTAAGACTGATGCACAAGGAATTACTGGGGGTTTCAGATCATGGGAGTGGAAGTAGGGATAAGATTGTAGCATTGTCTCATTTATTTTTGTCATTTGGGAAATCATCTAGTGTTATGGACCAGAACTTGAAACAAGGTGCTAAGTCACTGGAATTGATAGAGACAATGCTTATGTACTTAGTTCACACCTTTAAGAGAGTTCACATATTAATTCACACATTAGAGTTCACACCTTTAGAGAGCATATATAAACTAGGAGCCTCAACTAGGATTGACTTTGGGAGATTCACAAATCAGAAGCCCACAAGCCCACTCTTGGAGGCGGAGTCAGATTCATTCCATTTTCCACTTTGTGCTGGTTGGAGGTTGAAGGACAAACCTTTGGATTTGGAGACATTCAGAGGGAGCTCTTGGAACCAAAGAGAGAGATAGCCCTCTAAGAAAGCTAACCAGGCCCCAGGAAAGGAGACAAAACTTAAAAGGAGAAAATAAAGGATTTGGACCTTAATTCCTGGCTGAATTTGAGGGGATTATTGAACTGAACTGAAACTAAGACTGCCTCCAGAAGTCACCCAAGAAACCTGCTCCTAGAGAAGATTATACTTTAAAGAAGAAGATTACAATCTAGTGCATTCAATCATATACAAGTGCTTGCTTCCACAAAAGGCCCTCTTTGTATCAACAATATTCTCCTGGGATTGAAGTACGGCACCTGGAAAAATCCAAAGACAAGTAAATAGCTCTAAAGGCAACTGAAAGATTTGGGTTAGGGCACGTGATGATTTGGCTGCCAAAAAATGGCATAAGCCACATTATCAAGGGCAAGTATATCCCACAAAAGGCCATATAGCAGGCAAATAGCAGGAGTAAGGTATAGTGGTCTGGTTGGTTTTCTGGAGGTCTTGGGACCAGCCTTCCTTTCAGCAGAGTAATCACCACAAGAACAGCCAGGGATAAAGTCCAAATCCTTTATTATCTCCTTCACAATCTTGTCTTCTTGACTGGGTCCCAGGCTAGCTTTCTGGAGGTCCTCCGGAATGTGTCTTGATTTCTGTGGGGGAATCAGGAGAACCACCACGATGGTCTCTGTGTTGAAGTCTGTCTCAGTCTGAGAGCTTGTGCTCCAGCCTCCAGTCCTCTGTCCTCTCCGAGTCTGTCTCTGAGCCCTTCTCTGAGTCTGTCTCTGGCTGAGTTTGTCCCAGTTCATATGCAGTATATTGAGTATAAAACAATCATTATATCACTAGAGAACCATTTTTGTTGTAAGATTAAACCAATCATACTGAGACTTAAGTATCCTGCCCTTTATATTAAGGGATATAGTATATAGTCCCAGTAGAGCAATGGGAACAAAGAGAACATGAGTGATTCTATCCCCTATCACAGATTGGACTGGTGAGCTCACAGACAGGGAACTCCGAGCTGAGAATACTTCTTTTAATGATGCATCTTAGTCTCTTCTCTCTAAGTCAGAATCTGAGAGGTTAAGAGACTTGTCAGTCATTATGTGTCAGAGACAAGATGAAGCTGTGCCTTCCTGGTTTCAAGACCATCTTTCTATCTACTATGCTTCAATGGCATCAATCATATTTATGAAATATTCAAAGAATTAGAGAACAACTTGTAACTTGCTGATTATATCAATTCATTTCAATATTTATAGAAAATCATGGAAAAAAATGCATAGAATGGAAGAAGCACCTATGGAGGGAGCACCCATGTCATACAAAATAACAGATCTATCAAATAACTATATAATTTAGAGGTCAATGCTAGGATCAAAGTGGTGGAGGGTGGAAACACAGCTCAATTCCTTTGGTTGAGATACAAATTCTGTTTGATTGAATTTTTATTGGGTGCATAATATAGTGGGTTGGGAGTCCAGTATGTGGTACTAGCTAACTACTTAATTAAGCAAGTCACTTCTCTCTCTAGGTCTCAGCTTATCAGTAAAACAAAGGGGATACGGGGCGGAGCCCAGATGGCGGAGAAGATACACACAATTTTGTGAGCTCCCTTCTTCCCTCAATACCAATTAGTTGAATCAGCCTCAAAAATAATGCTGGACTGATAGAAACCACAAGGACTGGAAGCACGACTTACCAGCTGAAGAGAATCTGGAGTTTCAACAGAAAAGGTCGGTTCCCAGGGGAAGAAAAAAAAAAGAGGCCAGCACAGACGGTTGGGTCCTAGCACATTGCACTGATTGCGCTGGAGAGAACTCTGGGATAAGAGAAGCCACTGAGTTAAAAGAATCTGACACAGGCTGATAGCTCTTCTCTGCTTATAAAACAGCAGTTCAGAAGAGAAATCAAGCCACTTTAAAATATAAGCCAGAAACTTCCAATCTGGAAGTGACATAACAGATCTTGGCATGGTGGTGAAGCCTCCATCTGCTGTCCAGGGCTTCACCTTGGGGTAGTTAAGAGCTTGAAAAGCAGGGACACAGCCCAAGGCAACACATAGTGCTTAGCTCAGCTGGAGGCTGTGGAACTCAGACACAGAAGTACCAGAGAAGTAGAACCTTTGAAATAGGGACCGTGGTTTCTCGGCAGACACTTCCAGTTTGAGCGCAGGGGCTTTTCACATCAGCTACTGACATCCAGGCCCCAAAGGACACATTGGCTGGGCTTTGTGTCACCTTTACTGTTCGGTCTCAAAACTCAGGGAAGTCGCTAGGACACACAGCACCCTCAAAGCGCAGCCGTACTAATCACCTCTGAGACACTTCCAGAGAGGGGGAGGGGAACTCTCCCCCAGAGCTCTCTCTTAGCTCAGACGCATGAGCCACAGCATCCATCCAGTCTGAGAGGAAGCTGGTAAAGAAATAAATAAATAAATTCCTACCCCAAGGAGAGACCCCAAAAGATTTTTAAAATATGAGTAAAAAGCAAAAAAGAACCATCGATTCCTTCTACACAGAGAAAGACCGGGTATCCAACCCCAAGGAAGTTAATAGCAGAGAGTCAGCAGATAACAGCCTAAAGGGGAATGATACCTGCCCCCCCATCACATAACTCTCTCCTAGAAGAGACTATTAAAAAATTAAGAGAGTTTGAAGAAAAATGGGGAAAGGAAAGAAAAGCTATGATAGAGAATAACAATGTTCTGAAATTTGAGTTGTAAAAAATAAAGAATTCACAGGAGATGCAGGGAAACAAAATTTGTGAATTTGAAAAGGTTAAAAAATCACAGGAAAGTAGGATTTCTGAATTGGAAAAGATAAAAAATTCTCAAGAAAATAGGATTTCTCAATTGGAAAAAGAAAATAATTGTCTAAAAAAATTAGGGAAATGGAAAAAAATTCAATAGAGCAAAATAATTCATTTAAAAACTCAATTGGGCATATACAAAAAGAACTAAAAACTGTGAATGAAGAAAATAACTCCTTAAAAATCAGGACAAAACAAATAGAAATGAATGATTCATTGAGAACCCAAGAATCAGTCAAACAAAACAAAAAAAAAAAAGAAAAGCTGGAGAGTAAAGTCAAATACATACTGGGAAAATCTATAGACCTGGAAAATAGATCTAGGAGAGATAATCTGAGGATCATTGCACTTCCCGAAAACTATGACCAAAAAAAGAGCCTAGATTCTATTTTACAGGAAATCATCAAAGAGAACTGTACAGAGATAATAGAAACAGAGGGGAAAGTAGGCATGGAAAAAATTCATCGAACACCTTCTGAAAAAGACCCTAAAAAAAAAAAAAAAAAAAAAAACTCCACGGAATATTGTGGCTAAGCTGCAGAATTACCACACAAAGGAAAGAATATTGCAAGCAGCTAGAAAAAAGCAATTCAAATATCAAGGGGCCACAATAAGGGTCACTCAAGATCTGGCTGCCTCCACATTAAAAGATCGAAGGGCCTGGAACCTGATATTCCGAAAGGCAAAAGATCAAGGATTGCAACCAAGAATAAACCACCCAGCTAAGTTTAGCATTTTTTTCCATGAAAGAAGATGGTAATTCAATGAAATAGAGGAATTCCATATGTTTCTAAGAAAAAAATCAAACAAAAAAAAATTGGATCTACATCCACAAGACTGAAGAGAAACACAAAAAGGTAAAAAGAACTCTTGAAAACTGTATCTCTGTTGTGGATATATAGAAAGTCCGCATGGATAATTTTATTTTACTGATATAAAAAGGGGGGGTGTAGTAAAGGGAAGGGGGTAGTATCAGAAAAAGGAGAAGGAGTGATAAAAAGAGGGAAACTACATCCCAGGAAGAGGCATAGAAAATATACCATATCTGATGGAATTTAGAGAGGGGGAGAAACATTGTGTGAATCTTACTCTCATCAGAAGAAGCTCAAAGAGTAAATAATTGACATATTTGTTTTTCAGAGAATTCTCTCTCACCTCATTAAAAGTGGGGAGAGGAAAAGGGAAAAGGAAAAGGGGAATAAGGGAAGGGACTTGGAAGGAGGGGGGAGGGATACTAAAAAAAGGGAGGCCTGCACGTCACAAGTGGGGTCTATAAATTAATTGGGGAAGGGGTGCAGGGGGGTCAAGGGAAAAGCATAATCTGGGGATAATATGATGGCAGGAAATACAGAATTAGTAATTTTAACTGTAAATGTGAATGGGATGAATGATCCCATCAAATGGAGACAGATAGCAGACTGGATCAAAAATCAGAACCCTACAATATGTTGTTTACAGGAAACACACTTAAAGCAGGGAGATACATACAGAGTAAAGGTAAAAGGCTGGAGCACAATCTATTATGCTTCAGGTAAAGCCAAAAAAGCAGGGGTGGTCATCCTTATCTCAGATCAAGCAAAAGCAGAAGTTGATCTAATTAACAGAGATAAGGAAGGAAACTATATCCTGCTAAAAGGTAGCATAAACAATGAAGCCACATCAATACTAAACATATATGCACCAAGTGGTATAGCATCTAACTTTCTAAAGGAAAAGTTAAGAGAATTGCAAGAAGAAATAGACAGTAAAACTATAATAGTGGGAGATCTCAACCTTGCACTCTCAGATTTAGACAAATCAAACCACAAAACAAATAAGAAAGAAATTTAAAAAGTAAATAGAACATTAGAAAAACTAGGTATGATAGACCTTTGGAGAAAAGTGAATGGCGATAGAAAGGAATATACTTTCTTCTCAGCAGTTCATGGATCCTATACAAAAATTGACCATATATTAGGACATAAAGATCTCAAAATTAAATGTAGGAAGGCACAAATAATAAATGCCTTCTTCTCAGATCACAATGCAATAAAAGCTACATTCAGTAAGAAGTTAGGGGTCAATAGACCCAAAAGTAATTGGAAACTGACACCTTAAAGAATGACTGGGTGAAACAGCAAATTATAGAAACTATTAATAATTTCACCCAAGATGATGGCAATGATGAGACATCATACCAAAATCTGTGGGATGCAGCTAAAGTGGTAATAAGGGGAAATTTTATATCTTTAGAGGCTTATTTGAACAAAATAGAGAAAGAGAAGATTAATGAATTGGGCCTGCAACTTAAAAAGCTAGAAAAAGACCAAATTAAAAAACCCCAACCAAAAATCAAACTTGAAATACAAAAATTAAAAGGAGAAATCAATAATATTGAAAGTAAAAAAAACTATTGAATTAATAAATAAAACCAAGAGTTGGTTTTATGAAAAAGCCAATAAAATAGATAAACCTTTGGTAAATCTGATCAGAAAAAGGAAAGAGGAAAATCAAATTGTTAGTCTTACAAATGAAAAGGGGGATCTTTCCACCAACGAAGAGGAAATTAGAGAAATAATAAGGAGTTACTTTGCCCAACTTTATGCCAATAAATTTGATAACTGAAATGGATGACTTCCTCCAAAACTATAGGCTTCCTAGATTAACAGAGGAGGAGATAAATTGCTTAAATAGTCCCATTTCAGAAAAAGAAATAGAACAAGCTATTAATCAACTCCCCAGGAAAAAATCCCCAGGACCAGATGGATTTACATGTGAATTCTACCAAACATTTAAAGAACAATTAGCCCCAATGTTATATAAACTATTTGAAAAAATAGGGGATGAAGGAGTCCTACCAAACTCCTTTTATGACACAGACATGGTACTGTTACCTAAACCTGGTAGATCGAAAACTGAGAAAGAAAATTATAGACCAATTTCCTTAATGAATATTGATGCTAAAATTTAAAATAAGATACTAGCAAAAAGACTTCAGAAAATCATCCTCAGGATAATACACTATGATCAAGTAGGATTTATACCAGGAATGCAGGGCTGGTTTAATATTAGGAAAACTATTAGTATAATTCACCATATTAATAATCAAATTAATAAAAGCCATATGATCATCTCAATAGATGCAGAAAAAGCATTTGACAAAATCCAACATCCATTCCTACTAAAAACTCTTGAGAGCATATGAATAAATGGACTATTCCTTAGAATAATCAGGAGCATATATTTAAGACCGTCAGTAAGCATAATATGCAATAGAAATAAACTGCAACCTTTCCCAGTAAGATCAGGAGTGAAACACGGGTGCCCACTATCACCATTACTATTCAATATAGTACTAGAAACGCTAGCCTTGGCAATAAGAGCCGAGAAAGAGATTCAAGGAATTAGAGTAGGAAATGAGGAAATCAAACTATCACTTTTTGCAGATGACATGATGGTATAGTTAGAAAACCCCAAAGACTCTGCTAAAAATCTATTAGAAATAATTCAGAATTTTAGCAAAGTTGCAAGATACAAAATAAATCCACATAAATCCTCAGCATTTTTATACATTACCAACACAATCCAGCAGCAAGAGATACAAAGAGAAATTCCATTCCAAACAAATGTTGAGAGTATAAAGTATTTGGGAATCCATCTACCAAAGAATAGTCAGGAATTATATGAGCAAAATTACAAAACACTTGCCACAAAAATAAAGTCAGATTTAAATAACTGGAAAGACATTAAGTACTCTTGGAGAGGGCGAGCGAATATAATCAAGATGACAATACTCCCCAAACTAATGTATTTATTTAGTGCTATACCAATCAGACTCCCAAGAAACTATTTTAATGACCTAGAAAAAATAACAACAAAATTCATATGGAAGAATAAAAGGTCGGGAATTGCAAGGGAACTAATGAAAAAAAAAGTCAGATGAAGGTGGTCTAAGTGTACCTGATCTAAAGCTATATTATATAGCAGCAGTCACCAAAACCATTTGGTACTGGCTAAGAAATAGACTGGTCGATCAGTGGAACAGATTAGATACAAAGGACAAAAAAGGGTACATCTATAACAATCTAGTCTTTGACAAACCCAAAGATACCAACATTAGGGATAAAAATTCATTATTTGAAAAAAACTGTTGGGAAAACTGGAAATTAGTATGGCAGAAATTAGATATGGATCCACACTTAACACCATATACCAAGATAAGATCAAAATGGGTCCATGATTTAGGCATAAACAATGAGATCATAAATAGATTAGAGGAACAGAGAATAGTCTACCTCTCAGACCTGTGGAGGAGGAAGGAATTTATGACCAGAGGAGAACTAGAGATCATTATTGATCACAAAATAGAAGATTTTGATTACATCAAACTAAAAAGCTTTTGTACAAACAATACTAATGCAAACAAGATTAGAAGGGAAGTAACAAATTGGGAAAATATTTTTACAGTTAAAGGTTCTGATAAAGGTCTCATTTCCAAAATATATAGAGAACTGACTCTAATTTATAAGAAATCAAACCATTCTCCAATTGATAAATGGTCAAAAAATATGAACAGACAATTCTCAGATGATGAAATTGAAATTATATCCACTCATATGGAAGAGTGTTCCAAATCACTACTGATCAGAGAAATGCAAGTTAAGAAACTCTGAGATACCACTACACACCTGTCAGATTGGCTAAGATGACAGGAACAAATAATGATGAATGTTGGAGGGGATGGGGGAAAACTGGGACACTGATGCATTGTTGGTGGAGTTGTGAAAGAATCCAACCATTCTGGAGAGCAATCTGGAATTATGCCCAAAAAGTTATCAAACTGTGCATACCCTTTGATCCAGCATTACTCCTATTGGGCTTATATTCCAAAGAATTACTAAAGAGGGGAAAGGGACCTGTATGTGCCAAAATGTTTGTGGCAGCCCTTTTTGTAGTGGCTAGAAACTGGAAGATGAATGGATGTCCATCCATTGGAGAATGGTTGGGTAAATTGTGGTGTATGAAGGTTATGGAATATTATTGCTCTGTAAGAAATGACCAGCAGGAGGAATACAGAGAGGCCTGGAGAGACTTAAATCAACTGATGCTGAGTAAAATGAATAGAACCAGAAGATCGCTGTACACTTCAATGTTGTACGAAGATGTATTCTGATTGAAGTGGATATCTTCAACATAAAGAAGATCCAACTCACTTCCAGCTGATCAATGATGGACAGAAATAACTACACCCAGAGAAGGAACACTGGGAAGTGAATGTAAATTGTTAGCACTACTGTCTATCTACCCAGGTTACTTATACCTTCGGAATCTAATACTTAATGTGCAACAAGAAAATGGTATTTACACACATATATTGTATCTAGGTTATATTGTAACACATGTAAAATATATGGGATTGCCTGTCTTCAAGGGGAGTTAGTAGAGGGAGGGAGGGGATAATTTGGAAAAATGAATACAAGGGATAATGTTATAAAAAAATTACTCATGCATATATACTGTGGAAAAAAATTATAAAGAAAAAAATAAAAAAAGGGGATACAACCATACCCTTCCAGTCCCTTCCTGGTGTAACAATTTATGCATCAATGGAAGATATGAGAGAAGACAGTTAAAATAAGGTCCTTGATTTCTGGGCCTGATTGAAAGAACAAAAATATGTATATATATATATATATATATATATATATATATATATATATATATATATATATATATATATATATATATATATATATATATATATATATATATAATAAAGGAAGATAAAATAAAACATGCAGTAATATAATATAAAATGAGTCTTGCCTTACTTTAGTATGTCAGTTATTTAACAGAATAGCCATGTTTTAGAACAGAACTCAGGCTATATTGTGTTTTCTGATTTATACTCTAATGGTAATGTGTTCCTGTGTGAAGTCAACCCTGATGATTGATTGATAACAAAGAGTTTTTAAGTTTCTAAGTACTCAACGTACTATAACATTTGGTAGTGACAGCTGATCCAGCAAAAATACACAAATGGGCAATGGGCAGGATGCTTCAGATGTGCTCTAGAGACACTGGATATGTGAACTATTCCTACATGGGCTTTATTAAGTGCCGGGAAGTGGATGTCTACAAAGTGAGTCTGACCCATTCAAATCAGAAAACATTTATTAAAAGTAGCTAATAGTGTTCAGCTTACAAAAATGAAAAATTATAGTCCTTGCTCCTCAAGGAACTCAGAATAAAAATTTTGGAACTCAGAATTAATGAATTTAATTAAGGGTGTAGCATGAAGCCATGGAAAGAACATTACATTTGGAATAAAGAGAACTTTGGTCCAAATCCCAATTCTGCTACTAGTAATAAGCTGGCTATGTGATGTTGGGGGTAGGTAGATGGTGCCATAGTGGATAGAGTTCTGGTTCTGGAGTCAGGAAGACTCGAGTTCAAATCTGGCCTCAGACATCTACTAGCTATGTGACCCCAGACAAGTCATTTGATACTGTTTGCCTCACTTTCCTCATCTTTAAAATGAGCTGGAGAAGGAAATAGCAAACCATTCTGGTATCTTTGCTAAGAAAACCCCAAAAAGCGTCACAAAAATTCTAACATGACTGAAACGACTGAATAAGTATGACTTTAGTTGAGTCACTTTCCTTCCCTAGACCTGTTTCCTACTCTTTAAAATGAAAGAAATGGATGAAATGGCCTGATTCTCTTCTAGCTCTAGATTTATGAGCTGATGATTCTGTATGCTCAGAGATACACTAAATTGTTTTTTTCTTTATTTTAGCTTTTTTTTAATGATAAGGCTATTTTTGGCTAATGGGTCAGAGTGTGGAGGTATTGCAAGCCCCTACTAGAATCAGTAATGTTCTAGCAAGAAGAACACAGGGCTAAGGGAAAGGTTGAGAGATCTTTTTGATATCTCAGTTTCTGCTTTTTTCAAGTAGAGAAGATAACTGAGTACCTGCTATGTGTTATATAGCCTTTACAAAAAGGAACCAGGTGGGGATAAGCAGGATACAGAGGTGAAAAGTGACACCCTACCTGCACTCAGGGGAACTAAACCTATTGTGAGGAATGTAATACATATTCAAATAAGTACAGTGGTACAGTGATCACAATATAAGAAAAAATTCACCAAAGTGATCCAGGAAAGTAGAGGGGGAGGAAGATCTTTGTCAACTGGGGGAATCGTGGAAGAATATGCAGAAGAGGCAGCTTCAGGAAGGAGCTAGCACTCTGCTAGGCCTTGGGGAAGAGGATTTCAATAGAGGTGGAGATGAGGAAAGAGCTCATTCCAGGAATTGAGGGAATGGATGACCCAGATGAATGCAGACAGGAAGAAGAGAACAGGATGAGATCACAAAACTCCAATTTGGAGTGCAATTTGGCTGGAACATTGAGTGCATGAAATGATATAATAGGAAATCAGGCTGGAATTAAAGAATTAAGAGTAAATAAATAAGAGAGAGCATTGTGAAAAGCAGAATGGATAATTTTGATGACATTGAGCTAAAAAGGAATTTGTATAAGTAAAATCACTGTAATCAAGATGAAAAGGAAAACAGGAAATTGGGAAGGAAATTCTTATTGACAGTTTCTTAAATAAAGATTTCATACCTCAAATGTATAAAGAACGTTGTCAAATTTTTAAGAATATTAGTCATTCCCCAATTGATATATAGTCAAAGGATATGAACAGGTGGTTTTTTGATGAAGAAATCAAAACTATATATAGTCATATGAAAAAAAATGCTTTAAATCATTATTGATTAGAGAAATATAAATTAAAATATCTCTGAGGTACCATCTTGTTAGGATTACTAGGTGAGAATGTATTGGATTGGTTAAATGGGGGAAATGATAAATGTGGCAGAGATGTGGAAAAATTGGAATACTAATACACTATTGGTGGGACTGTTCATTGATCCAACTATTTTGGAGGGCCATCCTTTGACCAAGCAATATCAGTATTGGATCTGTTTCAAAAGGTGAACAGGAGAAAAGGAAAAGAACCTATGTGTTCTAAAATATGTGTAGCAGCTCTTTTTGTGATAGAAAGAACTAGAAATTGAGGGGATACCAATCAATTGGGGAATAGCTGAATAAGTTGTGCTATATGATTGTGATGGAATACTATTATGCTGTAAGAAATGATGAAGAGGTTATCTTAGAAAAATATGTAAAGATTTGCATGAAACAATGAAGAGCTAAATGAGAAGAACCAAGAGAACATTGTATATAACAAAGTTTCTTAAACTGGGAGTCATGATCCCATATGGGGTTTCATAACAATGTGGGGGGGTCATGAAATCATGATTTATTATCAGTAAATGTTTGGTTTGTATACCTGCCTTATATACCTATATATGTGGGGCCCTATAAAAATTTCTTGGGTGAAAAGGGGCTACCAGTGGGAAAAGTTTAAGAAAACCTGATATAGAATAACAGCAAAATTGTTCGAACAACAATTTTGAACAACTAAATTATTCTGGGAATTGCAAATATTCAAATCAACTACAAAGGACCTATGAAGGAAGATGCTTTCCACCTCCAGGGAAAGAGCTAATTATATAGGAATATGCATAATGTGCTTTTACATATGTATAGGGGTGGGGAGGGAAGGAAAGAGACTATTCAGAACTTTAAAAATGTAATAAAACAATAAGTAAATGAATAAAAGTATCATTTGAACAACAACAATAGCCAGGCTAAGTATTTTCTATGTCTAAAGTAATATGGAGTCAATTAAAGGTAAATAAATAAATTAAAAAGAGTTGGACAGAATAAAGAAATGGTCAAAGTTTAGATGCCTTGGGGCATACACTCAAACTAATCAAATACAGAAGGGCAAATGAAAGCAATTTTCTTGTCTTCCTCTGCCAGAGGAATCCGATTGTAGACACTGCATATATCTAGCTCCAAGAGCCACTTGCTGTCTTAAGAGATATTCCATGGTATCTTGTACTCTTGGTAGGGTGTTAATGACCTGTAGTCTACATCAGGCCTTCTTAATCTTTTCCCTTTTTACCCAAGAAATTTTTGCATGACTCTGGGTATATAGGTATATAAGAAAGGTATACAAATCAAATATTTACTGATAATACATCATAATTTTGCCACTCCCACATTCAGTTACAAGAATTCATATGGGATCATGAATCACAATTTAAGTAGCCGAGGTCTACTGCATAGGGACAGCTGGTGATAGAGCACTAGACTTGGAGTCAGGAAGAGCTGAATTCAAATCCTGCTTCAGACTTTCTCCTAGCTATGTGATTCTGAGCAAGTCATTTAGACTCTGTTTCCTCACCTGTAAAATGGGGACAACAACAGCAAGAACCTCCCTGAATTTTCATTTGGATGATATAATGTTGTAATTACTGTTGTACCACAGTTCTCAGTTTCCATAATTATCCTGACCCAGTCCTGATTCAGTTTCTCTGCTTCAGCTCAAAGCTCAGTCCTGCAAACCCTCCCCTCCCTCTTTATCAGAATATTTGACAAGGATAAAAAATCTTATGTTTTAGAATATCGAGACACCTCTCCCCATCTACGGGGTTCCTCCCCATGCATCCCCTCACTCTGTCAGAATCATATTGTCAGAGTCCTGTTCCTACTCTCAGCACCTTGACTCCGCCCCCACCTCTGTCTACCCCCTGAGTCTGAGCCATGTGTATCTAGGTCATTGAGAATTCACGTTGTTTGCTGGATTCTTGGAGACTATAGTCTCATTCAGCCCTGGGACAAAACCATGGATCCATCTGGTGCCAGTAAATCTCTCCCATTTAATAAATAAAATATTCTCTAATCTCTATCTTGCCTCAGTTTCTCCGGCATTACATTACAAGTAACACTTTATAAATGTTTGCTATTATTACCACTTATGCAGTTTTCCATTCTTCTTTTGAGCCACCAGTTGATATATATGAGTTGTAATAGTCTGTGATGACATTGACTAGCATGTCCTTAATATAGTTGGGTCTCTGAAAATCATCCAGCACAGACCAAGGAATTTTCTTAAATTGCTCCCAGATGTCAATTACATGCCATAGACTGCTCCTTAGGCACATCTCACATCTGATTCATTTAATAAGAACACAACTGTCCTCTTGCTGAGCTTCTGCTCCAACTCTTCCTGTTCTGTGTAATTTTAAAAAAATCAAGATTTTTCAAGATTACCTCTGCACTGGCTATATGGATGGCACGGGCTTCATGGATGGCTGAAATGGGCAAGTTGTGTATTTCTAGCTTGTTGGCAGTATCTTGAAGAAACCAGAATTGGTTCCAATTAGTGTAGACACTCCATTGAAAGACAGGGTGGGTCTGAACATGTAAGAGTGAAGAAGGAAAAGTTTGTTTTCCCATATGTCCTATGTCCTTTCTTTTCTGATTTTTTCTTTTAATAATTTCTAAAAATGGGGTAATTAGTTATTTGTGCTTTCCTTGGCAGTTCTTTTTACTTATCTACTGTTCTTGTTTTTCATTTGTTTGCTGTATTTGCAAGTCAAATAATTTGCTCCAGTCAAGTTTATTTTTTGGAGGGGGGGATGGGAAGGGAGATGGGGAAAGAAAGAATGCTTCAAACCTTTCTTTTACTGAGTATCCACCTTTTTTTTTCATTAATAAGTAGTCTGAGTTTGCTGGACAAGACCTTTTGAGTTACAACTAGAACTCCTTTGCTTTTCTGAATGTATTATTCAGTTCTCTGCTGCAGTTTCCAGTGGGTACTTGAATAGCTGGTGTTATTCAAATGTCCTTTCTTTACATTTGAACGTCTTCCTCCAGTTTGCTAGTAAAATTTGTTATTTATGATTGGAATTGCTAAATTTAACTTCTATGGGTCTTGGAATTTGAAGCTTTATAATTGTTTTCCTGAAGAAAATCTGTGTATTTTTTCTTTTTGACTTTTTGTTTTCTGTATTCAGAAGTTCTGGGTAGTTCTCTTGTATTATTTCTTGCATTATGGTGTTCAGATGTTTCCACTTGTCATGTCCTTCTGGGAGGTCTACCATCTTTAAATTGTGTCTATGCATCCTGTCTTTGAAATTAATGTGCTTTGTTTCTGTCGCAGTCATGTATTCTTCTAATATTACTGTTTTTCTTCCCTTCTTTCAAATTTCCCTTTACTTCAGTATATTTGTATTCCCAGTCTGTTGTTCTCTTTTTCATTTTTTTGGCAAGGCAATCAGGGTTAAGTGACTTGCTCAGGGTCATGAGTAAGTGTCAAGGGTGAAGCTGGATTTGAACTCAGATCCTCCTGACTCCAAGGTAGATGCTCTATCCACTGCAGCACCTAGCTTCCCTTCCTTTTTCACTTCTTTTGAGAGATTTGTCATGATGGATTCAAGTTTTTTTCTGAATTATTTCTGCTGTATAAGTCATAAATTCTATCATTTTTCTTCATCTAAATTGTTCACGAGGTTCTGAGTTGTCTCTCAAACTATTATGGAACATCCTGCCACATTTCTAGAAAACAAAAGTTATGTTTCATTGTGTATCAGCTTAATATTCTTTGTCTTATAGTATTTGGAGAGTTTGCAATCTTTAGAAATCTAGCTACTCATTTTATCTTCAGATATTTATATCTTCCTTGTTGATTTTGGTATCTTCCTTGTTGATTTAACTGCTAAATTCTTGGTTTTTAACTGAGTTTTCTTCCTCCTGAGTTTTGGGGTGATTTTAGAGTTTGTCTTTATGACCTTCTGTCACTTTCTGACTCCATTCATAATAGATCTCCCCCTAGGGTTGGTCCTCAAGGCTATCTCAGCCTCCTTTTCCATTGGAAAATTCACTTTTCATCATCCTTGCTCCAAGTAACTCCTGGAATTGATGTAAATTGTGTCCCCTTTAATCTTTTGGGGAGCCCTGATGTCTCCTCCTCATGATACTGATTTTAACTTCTGCCCCCTGGGAGAAGCAAGCAGACTCTCAGGGAGAGACACTCAGAGCAGAGGTGTCTCTTTCAATGTCAAATCTCTCCTAGACTAAGGAAAAACCTGGCCATTACTCTGAGGACCCCACCCAGCTTTTTGAGGGGTCCAAGGCCAATACCCTCCTTGATTTTTCCTGGGGAGATGTTAATATTAAACAATCTGCCCCAGATATACAAAGGAAACTGCAGAAGCCAATTCTGAGCCTTCAAGTTTCTCCCACTCCGCTGTTAAAAATGGCTATTTGAGTCTTTAATGATAGGGATCACACTGCAGCAGAGGAAAAAGACTGCAGAGTTAAAGCAAGATATGGAAAACAATTCCTACTTTTGGCTGCTGACATTTCTGGGAACCGTAGAGATTTGTGCTTCAGGTGTCACGGATGGCCTGACAGGGGAAAAGCTGCCGCCCCCCCCCCCCAATGCCCTGCCCTCCAGCAGGAGTTTGGGGCTTGGTTAAGCTATCTGTTGCTTCACCACAACAGCCCAACACCCAGATGTGGCTGGTAAGACCATTGAATTTCTTTTGCTATGGGGGGGAAGGGGGGCTTCTGCATTCTTGCTCTGGCATTCTGGTCTCACTTGCCCCTCCCCCCATAGAATGACGCTTGCAGGGGAACTTAAGAATTGTTTGGAGACTTTCCCTCTGCCTTGCCAGTTTGGTGACCTGTTGTTTAAACACTCCTTTTTTTTAGTATTCCCTCCTATACTGCTCCCTTATTGGGGTGTGATTTAGTGGTGAAATTGGGGACCCAATTTTCTCTTCTCAGACCTCCAGGTGATCTTTTGTGCTGCTCTCAAAGCCCTCCCATATTCCCTCTGAAAGCTGGGAAAAAATTAGATTCCTCTGTTTGGGCCACTCCAGGCTTAGTCAGGATTGAAAATTTTCTTAAGCACTAAAGAATTAAGAGATTTGGAGCCACTTAACTGCAGTTTTATCTTGATTAGCAGTCCCAAAAGGCAGGGTGACACCCTGGGAGATCCCAGATTGGTTGCTTATTTCTCAAAGGAACTGGACTCAGTTTCCCTAGAATGGCTTTTGTGCCTTAGAAAAGAAGCCTCAAATTTTACCCTAGGGCACCAGAGCATTTTAGAAGCCAAAGGGCATCAGTGGTCTACTAGTGGAAGACTTACTATATCAGGCTCTCCTACTATATACCCCTGACCTGAAGCTAAACCATTGCCCCCTGGGACTTCTGCCCAGAAAGCTGAACCTATTGCCCTAACCAGAGCTTTGAAATCGGGGAAAGGAATGGGAACGAACATCTATACAGACTCCAAATATGCTTTTCATATTTTGCACGCTCGCGGGGCTATATGGAAAGAAAGGAGACTTTTGATAGCAAAGAACTCTCCTATTGAATATGCAGGAGAAATCCAATAGCTACTACAGGCTGTCCATAAACCCAGAGAGGTTTCAGTCATATTCTGTGAAGGACACCAGAAGGGAGATTCACTTCAAGCCAAGGGGAATGGATTTGCAGCTAAAGTTGCTGCTCATTCACCCCATTCACTCATTCACTCAGGCACCTTTAATCTCCCAGCTCCCTGATTCTTACACCCTTACTTATAGCCCACAGGAACAAACCCTTTCTCCTTCTGGCTGGTTTAAACCTCCCCCTCTCCTGAAGCCCCTTTGGAGAAGAGACACATACCTGGGGAAGATTGGTTTTCAATTTGCTTTTTGTCTTTATTGACACCTTTACTAATTGGGTAGAAGCTTTTCCCTGCAGGACTTCTCAGTCTCAAGAGGTATCAAGGTGCTTGCTAAAAGAGAACATACCTCGTCTAAGCCTGCCGCTAGGCAGAGTGACACACTTGCAGAGTGACAAATAATCCAGCTTTTACTTCTCAGTCTCCAAGCTATGAACTTCTAACTACTCCTTCAGCTTGACTATCATGGGACACTCCACATCTCCTAGATGCCACTGCTGCTGTCTTCAGTGAAGATTTTGTACTTCCCCTCATGGCCTGAATCCCCATTGAACATAGGGACAACTCTACGACCCTTGTCAGGTTGAAGCAGCTACAAAAAAATGAGACCTTCATACCTTTGCCCCAAATGAATTTGTGGGGGGGGACTGCTGGAGAGGGGAAATGATGTAAATTGTGTCCCTTAATCTTTTGGGGGGGCTGATGTAAACTGGGTCCCCTTTGGGGAGAAGGGTGCTCCTGACTCTCAAACCTTCCCAGCCTCTGGAGTTTGCCTGCTAAGAAAGCTATCTTCTTAGCATACTGCTTCCTTAGCGTAAATAAACCCATTCTTTGCCACAAACTTCCGGCCTGTATTTATTGGGGTTTGTGAATTCTTTTGTAAGACCTGTCACTGGCCAAGGGCATCCCACTGCTGTTAGGCGATCTCTTACCCTCAATTCTCAGGGGCTAATCTCCAGATGAATCTGAAAGATTAGTTTCAATTCAATTTAATTCAAAATTGAATGAGATTACTTATCTTGGGAGTTGTCTGGGAAAGGTGTGCCCTTCCAGAGGCTGGGAGGGTTTGAGAGTCAGGAGCACCCTTCCCCCCAAAGGAGACACAGTTTACATCAGGGCTCTCCCAAAGATTTACAGCATTATGACTATGCCTAAATTGATGCCAGCCCCCTGTTCTTCAGGCCTAGTTCAGGCCCAAATGCTAGTCCTTCTGCATCAGTTCCTTTCAATCTTTAGTTTTCTGAAAGGCTGAATTTGTGTCTGTGGCCTTTTCCAGTATAGAGGCAAGGTGAATAGGTAGTTTAGTCCCATCTTCTTATACTTTCCCCTATATTTCCCTACCTGTCTAGATACAGTTAACTTCTGCTGATTGTTACAACAAAATGCTAAGGTAAGGTCAGCAGTGATTTATGCTAGCAGACACTGCAGGTGCAGGAAATTTTCAAAGTGATTTCCAGAGCTCAAGCTGGTGGTTCAAGTGGTATAACCTACCAGAGTAAGGAGGCTGGTGAGGAGCAGAGTAAGAAGGTAGTTGTAGGGATTAGCATTTACCACTGTTCATTAAGCAGTTTACCTGATTTAACTTCTTGATTTCTTATCCTGTGGATACAAAAGGAATTGTTTTGTCTCTTGTTCTATACTTCCTTTTTTGGGGGGGGAGGGGTAGGAACTTGAGTGTTAATGGAGATTGAAAAATGCTTAGTTTCCCATCTTGCTGGTCATATGATCTGCTTCTGCCATGTGCTCTCAAAAGAAACTTGTTTTTCTAAGATATTGTTTATGGAATAGTATAACTTTGAGGGGATTAAAAGCTGCTGACTGGGACTGTGTTCAACTAAGAAAAAAAGAGAAAAAAGGGAGGCCTTTTTTTCTGATCATGAGAATTTTTTTTCCAGCTGGAGGCTCAAGTTGAACAAAAGAAATTTTATTGATATATATTATTATAGTCCCCCCCAAAGCAGGGAAAAGATGAAAGGAATTTAGACTCCAGACCTGGATAGAGAATGAACCAGCAGTGATTTTTCTGATTAAAGGAGGCTTGGTAATTGGAAGAAAAAAATGCTCATCCATGGCAATAGTTTCCCTCTAGTGTTTTCTCCTTCCCTACCCCTTTAACTGCAGCAAATTAAAGAGCCCCATCTTTTTTCCCCCAATCTCAGGGCAGAGTGAGAGTGTCAACTAAAGGAAAAGTCACACCCATAGGGACACCTGGAAGGAGGAATTGAGAAAGAGTGTTCCTGCCCAAATGAGGGGAAAATGGTGGGGGGAGGGGGAAAGAAAAGAAGAAGAAAGGGGGAGAGGGAGAGAAGAAGAGATGTTAGTTCACCTCTTCAGCCAAACATTTACCCCACAACTACTCTTAAATAAGTAAGAACAAAGGCATTGGGAGAGATTTTTCAGGGGATACCAAAAACACCAGTCAGGGTGGAGTCCGAAGGATTATGCCATAAGCATAAGAGTTCCTTTTTAATATCATAAAATTTCATGGGTCTTTATATAAGAACAGAGCCATACCTAATGATTAAAAAGCTATTAAAATGAAGCCTTTACATGAATTTATATTTCATTAATCACAATATCTAAATATATTTAAACATAACAAAACATATATAAATGATATGTCTGATCAGAAAAGGTCTGCATTTCCCATGACACCATGACCCAGATCATAAGCATTACTTGCCAGAGAAGGTGGATCCCTTTTTCCATTTCCCTTTTGCCCCCAGCAGATCTATCCATATTATTGTGTGGAAAGTCTTCTAGGAAGGATAAAAAAGACCACTGCAGTGTTGAGAAGCCCAGAGGTCCAGATCTTAGAGCAATCCTGTGGTCCCATGGCGCATGAAGTGAAGACATCTTGGCTGCAGAGTTACTGAACTTGGATGAAGTAGGAGACATGTCCCAAACACATACAGCTGGCTTTCCCAACTCCACACTGACTACAAGGATTTCCCCAAGCATTCTATAGTGGAATGGTGAGTTTTTAGAGAGGTTTAAAGCCCAGATTATTTTGAGAGGAAGAGAATGAGATCCTTCACCATGAATATAGGTAGTGAAAACTTTCCGTTGTTTTACTGTGTATATTTATATCTTAAATGAATGTCTTCTTATTTCAAAGTTATTTCTAGCCTGGGTCGCTAATATGGTGAGCTACTAAATACCTGGGGACTAACTTAACTTCGCAAATAACCAGAGTTATCTGGATGAAAATTTAAAAAGAAACAAACCAGAGAAATTAATTATTGAGAAACCCCAAGATATAAACCTGGGTCCGTGTGAATTCACAGCTGTTTGGGGACATAAGTTATATTTTAGAGGTAAATTACTCCAGGAGGTATTCAGCAGAGATGTTTTTAAGTCTAGAATGATACCAGAGAATTCAAAATCATAATTTTCATCACACCTGACCAAACACAGGAATCCTGATGCTTAAGCAGAAGGGTCACTAGAGTCACTATGTGGCCTTTTTAATGTATGAATGCCATCATAAACAGTTGGGATTTTGACTCTGTTCTTGTCGACACTGGACCAAAGATGATGCTTTGAAGTCTGGGAAGAGAGAGAAAAGATGCATGACAAGGACACCACTTGAATAAGAGAGGCATAGCATATATTGTAAGCTCCTTGAGGGAATTGATTCTTTTGCCTCTTTTTCTATCCCCAGTGTTTAGCACAGTGCCTGGCATACAATAGATGTTTAATAAAGGTTTATTTATTTATTGGAAAGAATGCTGAACTTGGATTTTGAAGGCCTACATTTGTTTCCTGGCTCTGCAACTTATTACCTGATTGATGTTGGGCAAGTCAACTTTCCCCCCCCTGATTTCCATTTTCCCCTGTGTAAAAATGAAGACTTTGGTCTGTATGACCTCTGAGGTCATTTTCAGCTCTAGATCTATGATTGATTCTATGTATGACTTTGGGCAAGTCAATCTTGTCTACCTCAGTTTCCTAAAGGTGTTAGACTAGGTATTCTTTAAGGAATCTTCCATTTCTGGAGCTTGGATCCTATCACCTAACTTGGAACTAAACTCATAAGAACACAAAGAAGAACAAGCAACAGAATGATGTACAAGTTTATTGTCAGGAACTCCAGCCAGGAGAGAGGATAGTCCTAAGAAAGCTGATTCCCAGAAAAACACAAGAGAGAAAGACAGTGGAAGACCACCCCATCTAAAGTAAAGATTGGGTGATCCTCTAGTCTACAAAAGTCTCGGAGAATGTTCGTGGCTCTGCAAAAATGACACATTAGGTAGGTGTGTCACAACTAGGTCAGCAGATATAGTGCTGGCCCTGGCTGTAGTCAGGAAAACCCAAACTGCCTCAGATACTTATTGACTGTGTGACCCTGGACAAGTCACTTAACTCTGTGAACTTCTGACATTTGTAAAATGGGCTTAATAACAGCACCCTCTTCCCATCATTGTTGTGAGGATCCACTGAGATAATATTCGTAAAGAACTTTGCAGGTGTCAAAGCACTATATAAATGCCAGCTATTATTGTTAACTACCAGCTTTCCTGATGGGTACTCCCTAACAAAGAGAGTTGCAGATAATGGTCCATATGGGGACCATTTCCCAGAGATTGAGATGAAAAACTTGCCAGAGATTGGGATGAAAATGTTAACACCATTCCTAAGAATGCTGGGAAAGATGCTCTAGCTGAAGGGAAACCTCAGCCCTAACAAAGTTGGAGTGCTAAATCCAAGGACTTTCTTGCATGTCTGAAACTCTAACTATGGAGCCTTGGGGGAACAGGAGCCACCTACAGAGCCCCACTCCTTAGAGGTGGGAAGAAGTAAGGTTTACTCAGTGAGAACCACAGGACCAGAAGTGGGTCTACAAGTTAGTGTGCTTGTTGTTGTTCAGTTGTTTTTCAGTCCTGCCTGATTCTTTGTGAGCCCATTAGGGGGTTTCTTGGCAGAGTTACTGGAGCAGTTTGCCATTTCCTTCTCCAGCTCATTTTACAGGTGAGGAAATGGGAGGTAGACATGATTAAAGTGACTTGCCCAGGATCACACAACTAGTAAATGCCTGAGGTTGAACTCAGCAAGACTTATCTTCCTGACTCTAGGCCCAGCACTCTATCCACTTTAATGCCACCTAACTGCCCCAATCAATGGGCTAGAACAACACTTCTTAAACTTTTTCTACTCAGGATTTCTTTTCAACTGAGAATTTTTTGCGTGACCCTAGGCATATAGGCATATAAAGTAGATATACAAATCAAACATTTACTGATAATTCATACAGAAATCTATTTTAAAACAATTGTTTGGTTATACATATAATTTTACCATTTATAAGATGAAAGGAAATCTGCATACTAATATGCTTGTTTATTTTTACATAAAGAATTAAATCTTGGTGGAATTAAATTTTGGTGGAATATTTGATATTTTTTTCTGTTGCCAAATTTTTCACAACCTCCATATTCACTTGCATGACCCCATATGGGGTCTCGACCAATCACAATTGAAGAAGTTTTGGGGGAAGCTTATGGAAGACATATAACCTTCTACAAGAGGTGTGGAGGTTGACCAAAGGTACAGAAGTAAAGGATATTTTGGGAGAACATCTATAAAGTCCAAGAAACCTGGAATGACAGTGTCCCAGAAATCTCATGGTCCTAAGAGAGAAGAGAAGACATCTGATTGCAAAGAGATGCCAACAGTAAACAGATGTAAGAAGCTGCAAAGAGTGAATTTTACAATTCTGCCCCACCCTTGCCATCACAGAGTGGTTTCATTCAGACATTACTTATCAGAACAACAATTTTTGTAGCAGGTTTGAGACCTAAAGGAGACCTGGAAGGAGGAGAAATGAGATTATGCTCTTTGAAAATGTGAGGAATAACTATTTATGATTGTATTACTGTGCCTTTTTATCCTAGATAAATGTCTTATTTCAATACTATTTCTAATATGGTAAACTGTTGAATACCTGGACCTATGTACCTTGATATTGGATATTGTTGGGTGAGAGAGTGAAGTGTTGAAGCTGATGCCAAGATTGATAAGCCTACTAACAAGAAGCAATAAGGGTTAAAGGTAGAGTACGTAAAAGGGAATGACGTTTTATAGTCTGAAAAGATAGGGTGGAACCAGATTGTTAAGGATTTAACTTCTTAAAGGTGTAAAATGAGCCAGAGACACAATTTGGAAGACCCAAATTATTCATTTGAATTACTGTGTTTAGAACTATTTTGTAACAAAAACAACACAATACTTCAGCATGGTATTCACAGGACTCTTGAGTTCTTGAAGTCTAAGCCAAAATAATGCATGGTCTACCTGGTTTTACCATTCTAGAAAGTCTAACCGTAGCAATAGACCTGTGTATGCTGTAAGAGACCCAGTCCAACTAAGACAGAGAGGTTCATCACCAGTAAACTAGCAACTAACTGTAGAGACCCATGTAACCAAGAAAAATGCAAATGAACCCCTTCTACTTTTCCAGAGATAATGGCAGAAAGAATGCAAAGAGTCCCACAGCTTTTATATGGGCTATAAATAGTAACTAAACTCTAAAGTAGATAAGTGGTTATTCCATTTCCACCTTTTGGGGGGAGAAACTGGTAGGAAATTGGAGTTAAGGAGAGAGATTGGGGCTAGATGGAGATTTGGAAGCCATCTGCATAGGGATGCTCATTGAACCCATGGGACCATGCTGATGAGGTCACCAAGGGAGTGAATATATAGATATAATGAGAAATAAATCTAATGTGGAGGGAAAACAGTAGGCATTTTAAAAGACTGAAAAAATTGCACAGAGAAACCAGCTTGGATTTTAAAAAGCCATGATCATAAGATGAAAGCAAGGTCAGGTTCAGGGGGCAAATACAAAAATGTGGCCATGTGTCATAAAACTTGAAATGAGCTTGGATCTGCAAGAAAAGCTAAAGATGGGCTTCTTGTATTGGTTTTTTTAAGCTAAAGTGGAGAAAATAGAAAGATCAAAGTAAGGAGGAGAGCTCTACTCAGGCATAGATAGGTCAATTTACTACAGAGGTCAGGTAGAACTACAAGTCTCATTTTGTTTGTGTTTTCTAAGTTGAGGAGAAGAATTTTTGCCCTGCATAAGAAGAAAAATGGCTATTATACAGCTGATCCCCATTAGAAGTGAGAAGCCAGAAAGGGAGCATTTAGCTGCCCTTGACAAATATGAATTAACAGAATATATCCCACAGCACTTAAGGAATTAGGGGATCTAATTGCAGAGCCATTGTCATTTTTTCTTTAAAAAATCATGGAGAATGGGAGAAATTTCTTAGGACTGATTTCTCTTCTGAGTCCCAGTCCAGCATCACCAATTGCTTATCAGTTCTTTTGAATTGGATGTACACTATAGGCATTGCAAGCTAAACATGTTCAAAATAAAACTTCTTTACCCCCAAAAAATACCTTCCCCCCCTCCAAAATTCTCTATCAGACAAAACTATCTTTCCTATTATCATGGTGGCAATCTTGGCATCATCCTTAATCTTTCACTGTTTCACCCAATAAATCCAATGAGTTGTCAAATCTTGTCAATTCAACTTCCCCAAACATTCTCCCATTTGCCCCCTTCTCTCCACTCACACAACCAGCAGCCTAAGTTAAGATCTCAACTCTTACCTGGACTACTGTAACAGTTTCCCAATTAGCCTCTCAGCCTCGAGTCAACAAATGTTTACTGAGCACCCACTATGTACCCAGTACTTTTGCTAAGCACCCACTGTGTACCAGATACTGTGCTAAACACTAGGGTTACACGGAAAGACAAAATCAGTATCTCCGACTTCAAGGAACTCAAATACATATAAGATACATGAAGAGTAGATAGACGGTAATCTAAAAGGAGAAGTTACTAAAAGTTAAGAGGACCAATAAAAGTCTACCTCAAAAGGTGGGATTTGAGATGAGTCTTATAAGCCTTGTAAGGAAAGCTAAGAGGCAGAGGTGAGGAGGCAAAGCATCACAGGCTTAGGGGAACAAGGGCAAATGCATATAGATAGGGATAATAAACAGGCCTTTGTAGCAGATTATAGAATGGATTTACCACACAGCTGTCAAAGTAACAGGCCTAAAGTGTAGGCCTATCTAGCCCTTCTGCTTAAGAATCAATCTTCATTGGCTCCTTCTTCCTTCTAGGATCAAAAAGAAACTCCTCTTTGGGACATCTGAAATTTTTGACAAATGAGATACTACATGGAATGTAGTTTTGTGGAGTTTTTTTTCCCCCACTTTCTTCCTTTATCCATACTCCATTGTAAAGGATGGCTTCTTAAGAGGGGGATGAAGAATAGAGTCAGAAATACAGGTGTCAAAATAAAAACAATAAAAATGAATTTTTAAAAATTGTCCTTTATAATCTGGCTCCAACCTGTCTTTCCAGACTAAGAAACATCATTCCCCTTTATGTACTCTGCAATCCAATCAAACTTGCCTTCTGACAACCTGTTGTCCCCTCCTTCCTATGCCTCTTCCTATAACTCAATCCTTCCTTACCTCTGCCCAGTTTCCTTCAAGTCTTTGGCTCTACTAGAGGCTCTTCCTAATCTTTCTAGCTGCTAGTCCTCCTCTCCCTATTCCCACAACCTTAGATATGATTTTTTTTAATGAAAATTATTTATTTTAACTTTCTTTTCTTTTTTAACTTTGAGTTCCAAATTCTTTCCCTCTCTCCTAGTCCTCTCCCACCTACTGAGAAGATAAATAATATATCAATTATATGTGTGAAATCATACAAAACATAACACTATTAGCATATCACAAAACAACAAAAAAGTGAGAAAATCAAATTTCAATTTGCACTCAGAGGTCATTATGAAATATGCTATTTCATCACAAGTCCTTTGGAATCATCTTAGATCATTGTAATGATCTGAGTAGCCAAGTCTTTCATAGGTCATCCTCATGACAATATTGCTGTTACTGTGTGCAGTGATCTCCTGATTCTTTGCACGCAGGTTTTTCTGACAGCATCCTGCTCATCATTACTTATGGCATAATAGTACTCCATCACAATCATATGCCACAACTTGTTCAGCTATTATTGAATTGATCAGTTTTCAATTCTTTGTCACCACAAAAAGAATTGCTATAAATATTTTTCCTTTTTCTTTGATCTCTTTGGGACACAGACCTAGTAGTGGTATTGCTGGATCAAAGGTAGGCACTTTATAGCTATTTGGACATGGTTCCATATTGTTTTCCAAAATGGTTGGGCCAATTCATTATACCACCAACAATTCATTAATATACATATTTTCCCTCATCTTTTCCAACATTTGTAATATCTGATAAGTGTGAGATGTTTTAGTTTGCCTTCCTTTAATCAAGAGTGATTTGAAGCATTGTTTGCATGACTCTAGATAGCTTTGATTTCTTCTTCTGAAAACAATTTATTCATTTGACCATTTATCAGTTGGGGAATTGCTCTTATTTTTATAAATTTGTCTTAGTTTTCTATATATTTGAGAAATGAGGCCTTTAGCAGAGAAACTTGTTATAAATCTTTTATATTATTACTTCTTTGTCTATAGTATCTTTTAACAAAATTTAGTTTCTCTGATTATTTCTTTTAATTAGTAATTTTTACTTTTCTTTTGTCTGTGATCACTATTGCTACAGCAACAGCTGTGCCTTTTTTATTTCAGCTGAAGCATAACAGATTCTGCTCTAATCCTTTATTTTAACTCTGTGTCTTTCTGTTTCAAGCAGTCTCTTATAAACAATATATTATTGGATTCTTGATTCTAATCCATTCTGCTATCTGTTTCTCTTTTAAAGGTAACCACATTTCATTCAAATTCATAGTTATGATTACTATTTTCCATCTATCTTATTTTCTTCTGATTATCCTTATCTTTCTCTCTTTTTATCCTGTCCCCCTCAAAAGTCTGTTTTGCTTCTTATTACTGCCTCCATTAGCCTCCCTTCCATTTTATCATTCACCCCCATTTTTTATCCCCTTCTCCTTCCATTTCCCTATTGAGTAATATAGATTTCTATACCCAAATGAGTGGGTATATATATATATATATATATATATATATACATATATATATATACATATATATATATATATACATATATATATATATATTCTTCCCTTTTTGAACCAATTCCAATGAGTGATGTTCAAACACTGCCTCCCATTCACACATTTTCCCCTAATTATAAAAGATCTTCCTTATGTACTTCTATTATGTGAGAAATAGTTTCCCATTCTACTTCTCCCTTTCTCCTTCTATAAATGCACCACCTTTTCTCACCTCTATTTTTTTTGGAGATCATTCCAACATAATCAACTCACACCTAGGCCCTCTGTCTATTCAGACTCCTAACTACCCTAATAATGATAAAGTTCTTAAAAGTTACATGTATCATCATCTCATATTTATATAAATAGTTTAATTTTACTTTTTTATGATTCTCTTGATTCTTTTATTTGAATGTCTAATTTCTATTCAGCTCTGATCTTTTCATTAGGAATGATGAGATACAGTTCTCTATTTAATTAAATATCTACTTTTTCTCTAAAGGATTATGTCCATTTTTACTGAGTAGGTTATTCTTGATTATAACCCTAGCCTTGTAGAATATCATATTCGAAGCCCTCTGATCCTTTAACATGAAAGCTGCCAGATCTTCATTGTGGCTCCACAATATATGATTTGTTTTTTTTTTTTCCTGGATATATATATATATATATATATATATATATATATATATATATATATATATATATATATATTTTTTTTTTTTTTTCTCTTTGACTTGTGAGTTTTGGAATTTGTCTACAATATTCTTGGGAGTTTTCCTTTTGAGATCCCTTTCAAGAGGTGATTGGTAGATTATTTTAATTTCTATTTTACCTTCTGGATCTAAGATATCAGGGGCAGTTTTCCTTGATAATTTCTTGAAATATGATGTCTAGGTTTTTTTTATCATGGTTTTCAGGTAGTTCAGTAAATCTTAATTTATTTCTCTTCAATTTATTGTTTTTCCAATGAAATATGACATTTTTTTCATCCTTTTGACTTAATTTATTGTTTCTTGATGTTTCATGGAATCATTAGTTTCCACATGCCCAATTCTAATTTTTAAGGAATTATTTTCTTCATTGAGCTTTTGTACCTTTTTTTTCCATTTGGCCAATTCTGCTTTTTTTTTTTTTTATTCATTTTTCCAAATTATCCCCTCCCTCCCTCTACTCACTCCCCCCAATGGCAGGTAATCCCATACATTTTACATGTGTTACAGTATAACCTAGATACAATATATGTGTGAAAATACCATTTTCTTGTTGCATATTAAGTATTAGATTCCGAAGGTATAAGTAACCTGGGTAGATAGACAGTAGTGCTAACAATTTACATTCACTTCCCAGTGTTCCTTCTCTGGGTGTAGTTGTTTCTGTCCATCATTGATCAACTGGAAGTGAGTTGGATCTCCTTTATGTTGAAGATATCCACTTCCATCAGAATACATCTTCATACAACATTGAAGTGTACAGCGATCTTCTGGTTATTCATTTCACTCAGCATCAGTTGATTCAAGTCTCTCCAGGCCTCTCTGTATTCCTCCTGCTGGTCATTTCTTACAGAGCAATAATATTCCATAACCTTCATATACCACAATTTACCCAACCATTCTCCAATTGATGGACATCCATTCAACTTCCAGTTTCTAGCTACAGCAAAAAGAGCTGCCACAAACATTTTGGCACATACAGGTCCCTTTCCGCTCTTTAGTATTTCTTTGGGATATAAGCCCAGTAGTAACACTGCTGGGTCAAAGGGTATGCACAGTTTGACAACTTTTTGGGCATAGTTCCAAATTGCTCTCCAGAATGGCTGGATTCTTTGGCCAATTCTGCTTTTTAAGGAGAATTTTGCTCCCGTGGATTTTTGTGCCTCTTTTACCACGTTGTTAATTCTCTTTTCATTATTTTCTTGTATCATTCTCATTTCTTTTCCAATTTTTTCCTCTACCATCCTTATCTGTTTCTTTCATTCTTCCAATCAAGGTAGAACCCCCACATATGACCGGGATATGCCTAACAGTTAAAACATACTGAGTATACAACAGAGAGATTTGTGCAGTTGGCAACAGAATTTTGAGGATGCTAAAGGAGCAATTGGAAAGCACCATGGATGTTACTGCTATGGAAATAAGGCAATCATTACAATCATTAGAATTACCAGCCCAATACTTATTATGTCAAATCTTTGAGAATAATCTATACACATATCTAAGAAAGCATTAAAGAAAATATGAACAGGAAACAGGAAGACTTTTGTAAATGATTGTCTACAGCAGAACACATCTTTATAATCACACAACTGATTTGAAAGATAAATAAAATACAAGATCTCACTGTGTTCACTAGTTCTTGATTTAAAAAACATTTGATTCAGGAATATAAAATGTAGTTTTAGGACTACAACTGAGTATGATAGTTCTGAAAGTAATGTTTTGAATTGATTATATACTTAAAAAGAAAAGCAGCTGGGATGCAATCTAGATTCACAGCTTCCTGTGCAATTCTTGTTATGTGCTCTACTTTGCATATGGGAATGTTCATTTTATTTAGTGAAGAATAAAAATATTTAAATCCAGCTTTATAGCAGTCCACCTAGGAACCTCCAATGCATATGTTTAAGTCACATAAGATTCCTTGAAAGACACAACAGAGATAACTTTAACAAACTTCTATTGATGAATATTAAGCAAAAGAAGACATATGTTCACCAATGCTGACTCAGAGCCCAAATGGAAGAAGGATTATGAGCACTATCACCTCAGAGATGGCAAAGTCCTCTAGATGCTCGTATTTGCCAGTGACATTTTGCTGATTGCTTCAAACTCTGAAACACTGTGGATTCTCTGAAATAAGATACATAATCACCCAAGAGTTTGGCCCAACCCTAATAATCCACACAGGAAAAAACATGAAAAAAAATGTATTGTCTGGACTATAATATGTAGTCGAATGAACAGCCCATTGAGCTGCTTGATTAACACCTATATTATGGATTATAGACACTGAAGATAGACATTGAAGTGGAGTAGAAAGATGAGCATGGAATGGATTGTATCTTGGAAATCGTGCAGCTTTTTCAATGACTTTCAAGCTAAGTTTGAAATGAAAACTCATCTTTCTAAGTGATATTCTTTGGATGGTGCAATTTGGCTGAGAATCATGGAATATCACAATATCCAAAGAATCAAAATCATAGGTTATATGGAAAGATGCACAGTGGGAAGAAAGATGTTATAATAAATTATCATAAAAGTCAATCTGAAATATGTGGTTGGAAATGAAGCTTTGTAGGTCTTGTAGCAAAATCAAGGAACAACTGCTAGACAGCCTACCCTGCTGCAATGGTAACTTCACAATGTTAAGGAAGAAAGCCTCAGCCCTTCTCCTTCTTAGATCCAAACAAATAGAAAGACTTGTCTACACTCATTGCCTTCATTTCATCACTTCTCAACTTTGTCTGGGAACGTTACCATTCAACACTGTAATCAACAATACCTTTGCTGTGACATAGGGTAGCCTTTTCTAAGTTCCTATTCTATTTGATTTCTCTCCAGTTCCTTATTTTCTATTGACCACACTTTCTTCCATTTGTGTCCATATCACAACTTTCTTAGAATTCTCTTCCTCTTGAGTGTTCTGAGTCTCCTTCGCCAGATTACCATCCTCTTTCAGCTAACCAAGGGGGAACATTTCCAAAAACTCTGTTCTGAACACTCTTCTCTATCACCTATAGTCTCTACTCTGATTCTCCCATCTGATTCCATATGTTTGAATATCTCCATGTAAATGACTTTCAAATGCATATAGCCACATGACATCTGTTCTGAGCTCCAGCTCTGTGCTATCAGCTGCTTGTAGCCCACCTCAGCTGAGTATCTTACAGTCATTTCACCTCAATATGTCTATGCTAGAACTTTTCCCCCAAAACTTATCCCTCTCCCTATCCCTATTTCTGCTGAGGGCACAACCTTTTAAGTAACCCAGGTCTACAATCTTGGGGTCAGTGTTGATTCTTCCCTCTCCTCCCCTCTCACCATACCCAATCAGTTTTCAAGGGACCTGAGACCATAACATGTGAAGACCTTAGAGCTTCTATAGTCGAATTGTGCAAGTGAGAAACTGAGGCCCCCAAAGCAAAAGTGGCCTGTCTAAAGTCACCTAATGAAATAGTGGTAAAAGCAGGACTAAAACTCACATCTCACAGACCAGTGTTCTTTTCTTTAATCTCTTAATCAATCTAAAATGTGACCATGTGTTTTATAAACTAAATTAATAACTACTTTTACCTGATTTTATTAATTTTGTCCCAGAACAGATGCTATCCAACAGGTTCATATGTGAAGAAAGTTCACTATATTTTATGAACAATGAATGAAGTAGTGAAACAATAATTTATTAAGTACCTACTATCTGCTATACACTCTGCTAAGTGCTTTATAAATATTATCATATTGGATCCTCACAAGCAAGGTAGGTGCATTATTATCCCCATTTTACAGTTAAGGAAACTGAGGCAGGCAGAAGTTAAGGGGACTTGCCCAAGGTCATGGAGCTAAAAAGTGTTTGAGGTCAAATAAATTTGAACGTGGGTCTTTCTGACTCCAAGTCAAAAACTCTGCACTACCTAGCTGCCTTGAATAATCGTTAGGATTGACTTTTATCCAGTAAGCTGGCTTCTATGATGGCCAGAAACATGGTGACTTTCCTTTCTTCCTTTCTTCTATTTGTTACCTGGAATAATTGCTGAACATTCTAAATTCATGGCAACATTTTTTGGGAATTTATTTTCTATTGAGTTACTAGAAAAAACAATTTCAAGATTCTACTAAAGTCTCTATTTAATCAATTCTCAACCAGGCAGATTTTACAGAGTAAATTTAGTGGAGAGATTTTCAGGTGATTCAACTTGTGACTAAGAATAATTCTCATTATTTTCCAATAAGAGAATAAAATGTTAGAGACAGGCTATACTACTAGTTTGAATCCAAAATGCTAATACAAAATTAATGGGGAAAACAACACAGTATCTACCAAGAAGTTCATTTATTGATTATGTTGTACTTATAAGTGAGTCAGTATTCACCCATTTGAAGGGAATTTAGATTAAGAGCTGGGAGACATGTCAACTGGTCCAACCATACCAGAAACCAATTTGAAATAATGCTTTTTAAAAGTAATTAAGTTGTCTAAATGTTCTGTGACCTGAAGATACCATTGCTAGGCCCAAGGAGAACAAAAGATGCTATTTAATGACAAAATTAATATCACTTTTTTGTGGTACCAAAGAATAGGAAACAAAGCCCAATCACTGGGAAATGGTGAAACCAGTTTCATGAATATGATAGGCTATAATTGTATAATAACAAACAGTGAATATGAAGAATCCAACTATATTCAACTGTTTAGTTTCCCTCTTTTAAAATTATTTTTGCAAGGGTAGGAGACAGAAAGGGCCATCTAGTGAATTGCTTCTCATTTTTTTTAAAGTACCTAGGATTAAAAAGGAAATTGATTACATAGAAATGAAGTTATGATTTTTTAAATTCATAGATTCCAGATTGAGAATTTCTGTTTTAAAATCTCCCATATCTGCAATTGAAAGATGTTAGGGATCCAGATAACCAATCAAGATCACAGTAAAGAAAATGTTCATCCTGGCTACAAATCCATTATAATGAGTATTTTCTAGTGTGAAAAAGTAAATGTAGGTTCGTGTTTTGAGATTGGCTTTGGAATTGGAGAACATGAGTTCAGATGCATGCTATGCAACCTTCTAGCTGTGTGACTGCATTGCAAAATGGAGGTAATAACATTCACACACCTCACCTCACAGCAGTATTCTAAAGATCAGCAATAGATCAGATAAGATCAGCAATAGAAATGTTTTGTAAAAAACCATACACTATAGAGACAGCAATTATTATTAGTAGTAGTTGTCACCACTGAAGTGACATTCATGAAAAAGAAATGGGAATTGATATCTTAATCTTAGCACAATTTAAAAATGTAAACTTGAAATACATGAAAACATTCCTTTTAGCAGCTCTTTTTGTAATGGCTAGAAACTGGAAGTTGAATGGATGTCCATCAATTGGAGAATGGTTGGGTAAATTATGGTATATGAAGGTTATGGAATATTATTGCTCTGTAAGAAATGACCAGCAGGATGAATACAGAGAGGCTTGGAGAGACTTACATCAACTGATGCTGAGTGAAATGAGATCACTGTACACTTCAACAATTCTGTATGAAGATGTATTCTGAAGGAAGTGGATATCTTTAACATAAAGAAGATCCAACTCACTTCCAGCTGATCAATGATGGATAGAAACAACTTTACACAGAGAAGGAACACTGGGAAGTGAATGTAAATTGTTAGCACTACTGTCTATCTACCCAGGTTACTTATACCTTCGGAATCTAATACTTAATGTGCAACAAGAAAATTGGATTTACACACATATATTGTATCTAGGTTATACTGTAACACATGTAAAATGTATGGGATTGCCTGTCATCTAGGGGAGGGAATAGAGGGAGGGAGGGGATAATCTGGAAAAATGAATACAAGGGATAATGTTATTAAAAATTACTCATGCATATATACTGTCAAAAATGTATAATTATAAAATTAATAAATTTTTTTAAAAAACCATTCCTTTTCCCATGCCAAAAACCAAGGTGAAGAGCTCCCATTAAGAATAAAGAAATATTTTTGGTAGCTATGATCATTATTGTGATTCAGTGGAATATTCATTTTTGAGTCACAGGATCCATCTTCAAATCCTGCCTCTGCTTGGGTGACATTGGCTAAATCTTTTCCTCCCCTTGGGCCTCTTTCCTCTTCCATAAAATAAGGCAGCTGGACTTGATGTCCTCTAAAGTCCATTCTAGGTCTCAATGAGCCTATGACATATTCCATCAGAGGGCCATGGCACTGTGGGAACTGTCCAAGATTCCTAAGTACAAACATGGTGCTCCAAGACACTATTTGCTGCACTGTTTGCTGGCTGATGTTTTGATGGCAAGCCTTCCCCTTCTCCCCCTCTGCCCCCAACACATGCACATGATGGCTGCATGCTACAGTCAAGGTTTCTTGAGCTGGGGTCTATGAACTTAAACACTTATGACTGTATCTCAGTATAATTGCTTTCCTTTAAAAGCATCTGTGTTTTATTTTATGCATTTCAAAACAATAGCAGAGGCAATTGGTAACAGAGGCAGTTGGTGGCACAGGGTGTGGAGTCAAGAAGACATGAATCTCAAACCTTGCCTCAGAGACTTCCTAGCTGCGTGACCTTAGACAAGTCACTTAATGTTGTTTGCTTCAGTTTCCTCAACTGTAAAACTGGAATAAGAGCATCCACCTCCCAGCATTGTTGTGAGGATCTGATGAAATAATAATTGTAAAGCACAGTGCCTGGTACGTAATAAGTGCTTAATAATTGCTTATACCCTTTCTACTCTTCCCATTCTTCTGAGTAAGAATTTCTACATTTCATCAGAATCCCAGAGGGGTCCATGACACAAAAATGGTTCAGAATACCTGATGTATCAAAAGACCATTGGTTTATATCCTGGCTCTGCTACCTCCTAACCACTTTTCATTTCCCCAAACCTGTCTCTTCATCTATACAATGAGAGATAACACCACCAATGTCCTCCTTCAAGGTGAAAAAAGTACTGTCAGTCCTAAAGTGCCAGAGAAAAATGCCTATCAGCATTTCATCACACTCCATATTAAAAGTGAAAAAATTATTAGCAGAAGACACAATCAAGGAAATTTTTTAATACCATAAATTAACAAGGGCAGCTAGGTAGCACCATAATGCACAAAGGACCAGGCCTGGAGTCAGGAAGACTCATCTTCCTAAGTTCAAATCTGGCCTTATATACTTACTAGTTATGAGGCTTTGGACAAATCATTTCACCCTGTTTGCCTCAGTTTCCTCATTTGTAAAATGATCTGGGGACGATAATGGCAAACCACTGCAATATCTTTGCCAAGAAAACACCAAATGGGGACAACCAAAAGTCAGACATGACTAAAAAACAACTCAACAACAACAAATACACATTTTTAATATACACTTAAAAAAAACTTTCAAACTATAAGGAACAGGAATTAACAGTTTCATCTTTTTTGTTCATCTTTGCATATTGAAATGTTCCTACTTGTTGATTAAGTTTATAATAAAAGAAAGTTTAAGTAAAAATAAGCCCTTGCCCAAACTGAGTTATCCAACACATTCTCATTTCAAAATCTTTCTATTTCTTCACTCATTCTCTCCTCCTTTACTCCAATCTCTAAAGAAGAAGAAGCCCTTCTTTTAACCAAAGCTAAATCCTCTACTTATGCTTCATTATACACCATCTACTCTAGAAGTTCACCCCATCACTCATTCTTTCTCCTTTTCTCTCTGCCAATTTCTTCCCACAAACATACTCAACTCTCTCCAGTTTTAAAACCTTTTGATCTAGCTTCTAAACCCACCACTCTAATAAAACCATCTCAGTGGTTTCTTGGGAGGAAAGTACCTTATAAATATACCTTAAAATATGATAGGCCACCATGTGAGTGGTCATTAAATTTCCTCCACTATGTCTTTAGTCAGTTTAAGGTTGTATATCCTTTTGACCTACACAGACACAAGTAGATGAAATTCCTACTACTAGTTCAGCTTTGCCATGTAGACTTAAGCAATTGTCTTAAACTCAGTACTAAGGTAACTTCAAGAGGAAGAGAAATGGCTGTCTCTACAAGTTTATCTTTGAAGTCCTTTGAGACCCACATATGAAAGAACCTTTAGAAAACATTATTTTAGTTCACCTAAGGAAAGATACTGGAAACTCTAAAGTGTCTTTCACCTTTTAACAGGGAAAAAATTGATTTTATCATGTTCATTACAATAAATACTGTTTGTGCCAAGACAAAGTCATTTGTCCTCATCTCACTCTAGGATAATATGTTCTAACAGGAAAGGAACTGCAAAAGGGGCATCCTCCCCCCTCAACTATCAATGTCCCTGAAGTATCTGTGCAACTCAAATTGTACTTGTCAATACGGGGCTTCATGCACTAATGAGATCTTCTAGTCCCTGGAAAATTAGAATCATAGGAGAACATTTTGATTTCATTTAATGGATTTTTAAAAAGTAATGTGATATCAGTCTCAACACATTAGTCTGAAGTTTCACCACTGTCACTTTGAAGGCAATTTGTCACTTTAAAAATTAAATTTTAGACAAAAAAATTACCTTACTTCAGAGAGGTTGGCCAAGAAAAAACTGACTTTAGCTGCCACTCTTTGCTCAAAGCCCACCTGAAGATCACCATCCAGAGGGTCTGCAATGTCTAGACTCAAATGAATGGCTGCTCTTGTTTAGGTTAGCTCTTTTCTTTTTTTTTTTTTTTTTTTAACTCAGTTCAGATGTAATTTGATTGATTGATCTGGTATTTGATTTATTTGTTTACATTCAAAACTTTTTTATATTTGCTTTAAAATTTTTGACTTCTAGGTTCTCTCCCTTCTCCCCATCCACAATAAAGAAACCACTTGTGAAGTTATGCACAACATTTCCATAAAAGGAAACATGGACCTCCTATCCTAATGAAAATAAAATCCCTCAAGAAAAATTAAATTAAAAAAAGAGATAGAGAGAGAAAGGGTGCTTCATTCTGTATTCAGATACAATAAGTTCTTCTCTGGGTATAGATAGATAGGATTTTTTTTTTTATCTTAAGTCCTTCAGTGTTATGGGCTAGAACTCTGAACTTGAAACAAGGTGTTAAGTCAGTGGAATTGATAAAGACAATGGTAGTTGAGTACATGTACTTAGTACTTAATATAATTGTTTTACAAGATTCATACCTACAATAAGAGCATATAACCCCGGACAAACTCAGCCAGAATCAGAACTAGGGAATACAGAGACCGTGGTGGTGATCTTCTGCCTTCCCCACAGAAACCAAGATACATTCAGGAGGACCTCAAGAAAGCTGGCTCGGGCCCCAGGCAAGGAGATAATAAAGGATTTGGGCTGGCTACACTTGTTGTGATTACTGAACTGAAACAAGGCTGCTCCCAGAGACCCCAAAGAAACTGAACCAAAGATAACACTACACTGGAATAGTCGTGGATGATTGCAGTACTGGAAAAAGCAAATTTATTTATACCTGGTCATTCCGGAATATTACTATTACTTTGTATACAGTACATTTCACTTTGCTTGACTTCATGAAGGACTTTACAAGTTGTCTTTTTTTTTCTTGAGAGGATCTTACTCATCATTTTCTTGGGTTAATTCTTAACAAGCAATGCCTGTGTACCTGGTTAGCATGTTCCACAAGAAGATATAAAAATTCCTTCAGTGGAATGAGTATTGAAGCTTATACATTTATAAAGTCAATAAAATATATCTCAAGGCATGGTTAATCCTTCTTTCTCCTTATTTGCTGTCCCTCCTGTCTTTAAAAGACTCCAAAACACTTAAGACCCAAAGAAAACTTCAATTAATGATCACATGCAAAAAACCCCAACTATATGTGGGCAGTTGAGGATTTCTTTATGTCATGGTATAAAATTGTAAGGGCCAGTTTGGGATATGAAAATAAGCCTCTGAACAGATTCTTTATAGAACTGGGGGACCACTGGTATGGAGCATTTCATAGAAACAATTAGACTGTTTTGGTTAGATGAAACTTGGTTTTTTTCCTTTCTCATAAACATCTTAAGTCATGCTCTCTGGAAGGGAGAAGATATAACAGGAGAGGTAAATGATATAAAAACAAAATTAAAGCTGAAAACCATTAGTTTGGGAAGAACTAAGTACCTTGCATTGAGAGTGTGTTGCCTGGATTTCTAGGCTATTATATCTATTCTAAAAACAGACTGGCCTTTTTCCTAGAAAAAAAAAAAAGGTGAAGGGATGGGAGAAATACTTCTCCATGATTCCAGTTATCAGTGGCAATGAAAGTGTTCCTAAACCAAAAACAAGACTCCAATGAGGAAGGGGAAAAAAAGCAATATGAAGGGAGAGACTGGAACCTTGATTCTCAAAAAAGAGGTTCGAGAGCAAAGAAATCATACATAGATGAGGAAAGGAAGGAATTATTTTTTTAAATTGAAGATCACCTTGAAGAACTAACTTGGCTACACTGAGAAGAGCAGCCACTTCAAATCAGAAAGCAGATTTGAAGAAATTGACATTTGTTAGAAATCATCCAATAAGGGTCAGAGGAAGAGGAATGAAATTGTAGTTGTCAGAACTATCCTGCTCAGGGGTACTGAGGCAGACATTTGATGACCTGATGACAGTAGAAACCATCTGTAAGCTGCCTCTCCTCAAATGTTTATACTCAAATGTCCAAAGTTTAGGCAACAAGTGCAAGCAAGAAGAATCCAAGGAGACAAAGTTGATCTCATAGGTACCATTGAAACTTGGTGAGAGGAAACCTATGACTAAAATATGATACTGAATAGGTATAACTTATTTCAAAGAAAAAAAGATAAATAAAAGGGTGGGTGGAGCCAGTACTGTATATGAATAAGATAAACTTGTGAGGCTATCTAAGCATAGTGGAAAACATTTGGTTAAAGATTAGCTGAGAGGTAAAACGAAGCAATTTTGTCACTAGAGTATATCATCTAGACAAAATAGAGAAAATAAGATAAGAATTTAAGAAACAGATCACAAATCTGGCCCAGAAGTATAATATAATGGTGATGAAGGACTTCAATTATTCAGATGTCTGTTTGAACTCCCTCTTTGTCAAAAGCACAGCAGCTAATAGCTTCCTGACTTGCTTTAATTATAATTCCATTCTTCAAAAGGTAGAAGAATCTCAAAAGGAAATTTTATTCTTGATCTGTTTCTCAGTAATAGGAAGAAACTGGTTACTGAGCTGAAGATGACAGGAACTTTGGGGAGGGGGAAGTGACAGTTCTGTCCCAGAGTTTATGATAGATATGGGGAGGAAAGATAGGCATAATCAGATTATTCACCCTAGATTTTGGGAGAAGAGATTTCAGAGGGTTGATAAAGGATATGGGTAATTGAGATAGAAACTCTCAAGAATGCAATTCTAAATGCACCAAAGTAAATAATTCTAATAAAAGGAGAAAATGAGAGTGTTCTAAGGAGATTGATATAGATAAATGTGTAGGGAAATCATTAACCCATTTAGGTTTTCAAAAACTATCTAAAACAAAAAATAGGCACTGCAAAGCTGTGGCTATAGGAGTTGGTGACCTGTACAAATACTGGTGCTTTACCTGCTCTCTTGGCTTACTTTTGGGTCTACTCCTCTTTACAGTGCTGGGCTCCTAGTACTTGAATTTTATGCCTACCTCATCATCATATTTCTATTTTGGGCTTTTATTTAAGTGGTCCTCTCCAGTAAGAGGGATGGAAATGGAAGAAAATAAAGATACCCAGAGAATAAATGTGAATCAGGTCTTGAATAGGCAGTTTTATTCCCACATAGAAAGGGAATGATCATTGATAAGGAATAAGAGATCACACCTTATTGGAAAACATGCAGTTTCTTGGAAAGAGCTGTTTATGTTCTAGTTTACATGTGCACTGAATACAGCTCAAGCAGTGCTGAGTGGATTCATTCTTCCCCTCTTTTCCGGTTCCTTTCCTTTAAAGATTCATTGTTTCTTATTTGTCCCATAAAGACCTTATTTGTATATATTTGTTTGCTTCTCTAGATTGTGAGATCCCAGAGTGGATCAGCAATCTACTCATAGGAAACCATCTATCCTGGATGACAGGACCTTTCCATGATTCCCTCGGTGCCTAAGGCAATTGAAATAGCCTAGAAAAATATTTCATGTTCCTTTCTTTACAGGGCACAACAAAATTTCTCTAGGGATCCTTATATCATAGTCTAGCTACAGGCAAATATTCTCTGGATCATTATTCCAAAACCATCTCAAATTTTCCCCAATTGGAATGCTAAACTAGATAGAATTCTACCTCACCCATCAGGGATAAGTAGGCTCAGTTTGAGAAAACAGCAAACAGTTCAATAATCTTATGATATGGGGAATCCTAAAGCACTAAGGGCTTTATTTTTTTTATTTTTATTTTATTATATATTTTTATTTATATTATATATTATATATAATATATATATTATATATTTATTATATATTTTTAATTTGGGATTTCCAGGCATACAGGCAAAATTTACCCTAATAGACTTGCAAAGCCTAAGGATTTCACAATAAAACAATATTCTAGGTATATTTAAATGTAACAAGAAAAATATAAATATTTCTCAATTAAACACAGTTCCCCATGATCCCAGATCAGAACTCAGTGGTGTATAAACAGGACTTCTGAAGAATAGTCTGTTGTTTCTTTTCTGGGTCTATCTACTTTGATGATGGTATGACTATTTCCTTCAATTGAAGACAGTAGCAATATATATATATATATATATATATATATATATATATATATATATATATATACATATATATATATATATATATATATATATATATATATATATATATATATGTATATATATATATATATATTTACTATCCTGCTGCAAATATATTTAAAATTTTCAGCAATTACTCCCAATTTAATTTGAGCTACTGAAACTCCAATTCCCCTATCTCCCAGCGTTTTCCTAGTCCATTATATTATTGATGACATATATCTTGTTTAAGAAGTGATCCAGGCTACCTTTATGGCTATTCAAACTCAAAGAGACTGGTTAGATAGCCTCAGTTATGACTTTCTACAATCAGCTGGGAGAAGCTTTTGTCTAAAAAGGAAGCTAGCCATCTCATTCATTAGACCCTGGATTTGGGGGAGTGCATATCTCTTACCTGGGCTCTCATTTATGGCTTACTACACTTACCCTAATGAGACCCAGAAAATCAGCAGACCCTCAAATGTATTATCCAGTAAAAGTCTTGAAATAGGTAGCAACTCACTACTGCCTACAAACATGACCATTTCTTCCCCATCCTCAGGTTTGTGAAAGCCACAAACTGCATTGATTCTGGGCCTCTAGGTCCTGCTACTAAAGCACATTCTGACTAGAACCTGTGGCAATAGGCAGTGAACAGCTGCCATTCCAATCAGACCTTAAAGTACACACTGTTCATAGACAGTTTCTGGTCTGCTACTGGTCTGTGATAGGGAAAGTACGCTGGCCATATTGCTAATCTCCAAATGGAACTCCTCATCACATTCTAGGGATTCTCCCAACCTCAAGTCACCCACAATTGGTCCTGTCCAGAATGATTCTGTTGTTGAGTAGAAACTATGTATGCTAGATCTAGTTATCAAATGAATACTTTGGTCAACAATGTCAGCACAACATATCAAGATTCCACTCACCTGTGGCAAGCCATGGCCATCTCTCCAGAAGACACAGAGAAGCTCCTCACTGCTACCACACTGTCCTCCTAACATGTAGTCATAGGAATGTCTGTCAGCATTGGAGATTTCTACCATGAAGGTAGAGGTTCCCCTTAACATTGGCCAGGTTGGGATTGGTTATAATAGCTTCCCCTTTAGAAAGGAACCTCAACACTGCTACCCTATGTGTATGCCAGAGTGGGTCCCTCACATTGTTGTGTTACATAGTATTAGGCAGTCTGAAGGGGTCAGACTAAAGCATAGATTGTAGTGACATACCCATGGAAGGTCTCTGAGTATAGTTGAATATGGAAGCTGGCCTATCTTTAGACCTCAGTTTCTTAAACTGTGGTTTGCAACTCCATATGGGGGTCTCATAAATGAATATGGGGGTTGTGAAATTATGAATTATTAAAAGTAAATGTTTTATTTGTATATCTATTTTATATATCTACCTATACCCAGGGTCACAAAAATTTCTTGGGCAAAAAGGGGTTACAAGTGGAAAAAAGTTTAAAAAGTCCTGCCCTTGACTAGGGTAATGTATGCCTCCTTGGATGGTTTAGAGACTTGTGTATTATTTTCTAGGCCCTGTAGATTATGCTTACAAATGCTTGGGATCTCTCCGTTCATGGTAGGAATCTCTAATACTGACAGATATCATGGATCAGCTACCAGAAACCTAAGAAAAGGGAAGTAAAACCTGAGAATATACAGTCATCCAACATTACAATAGAAGTGAAACCTGATACAGTTAGGAGAGGACTTAGCCAATGTAGGCTTTTGTTTGTCCTAAGTTCAATTATGATCAGATAGATATATTTACCTGAGATCCCTCTGTTCTCACATGGGCATAGCTAATAGGTGGATCAGACCTCTACTTTCTTTGACCTAGTGCCAGGAATGTTAAATCTGTGCTCAATATCAAAAGTTAATGCCTAATCATTTCAAGTACAATTGAATCAGAAGTAGATTATGATAAGACCTACTTGGGCTCACCAATGGCAAGTGATTCCTTCACTTCCAAAGATCTCTGAGTTAGTGAAATTTTCTTACAAGATGCAGAAGCACAAATAAGCAGCTTGCTAGCATCACTCAACCATGATACTTTCTCTCCACTGATGATCTATCTCCTTCCCTGATCACTCATTTTCTGTCTTCTTTGTTGGATCTGCCTACACAAACACCCGTTAGCTGTGGATGTCCCCAAGACCTCTGTCCTGTGCTTTCTCCTCTGCTCCCTCTATGCTATCTTATAGTGATTTTCTTTAAAACTCAACTTCTTTAAGACTTTAAGACTCAAAGAATATGAACAGATAATTTTCAGATGATGTAATTGAAACTATTTCCACTCATATGAAAGTGTTCCAAATCACTGTTGATCAGAGAAATGCAAATTAAGACAACTCTGAGATACCACTACACACCTATCAGATTGGTTAAGATGACAGGAAAAGATAATGATAAATGTTGGAAAACTGGGACACTGATGCATAGTTAGTGGAGTTGTGAACAAATCCAACCATTATGGAGAGCAGTTTGGAACTATGCCCAAAGGGCTATCAAACTGTACATATTCTTTAATCCAGCAGTGCTACTACTGGGCATATATCTCAGAGAAATACTAAAGAAGGGAAAGGGACTTGTATGTGCAAGAATGTTTGTGGCAGCCTTCTTTGTAGTGGCTAGAAATTGGAAAATGAATGGATGGGACTTCCAGCCAAGATGGCGGCGTGGAGGCAGACAGCTGCTTGAGCTCCTCGTTTTCTCTCAGAACTTACTTCATGACAAGCCTCTGATTTAATGCTTGACCAAGAAAGAAATCCACAAATAATTACCAGAGAAGACATCCTTGAAAGTCGCCAGAAAAGGTCTGTGTTTGCTCGGGGGAGGGTCAATCAGACTGGGCGCAGACTGAGGGCAGGCAAGCCAGAGAGAGACAGGCAGCTCGCACAGCTCAGACCGGAGGGGGAGGGGTGTGATCTCTGCCGTTTCTGTGAAAGGGCTTTTGCCCCAGTGTGGATGCTCCATCTTGGCAGCAAGCCAGGAGCAGCGGAGAGGGTGTAAACACCGGAGGTGAAGATTAAAACCCCAGAAAGCCAGCGGCTCTCAGAGCCCGGCCACCCCCAACCCCCACCTGGACTGACTCGGTGCGTTCTCGGAGCCTCAGAGCGCAGACTCAGTACAGTCATTGCTGTTCTGTTAGTGGCTCTCTGCTGCCCTACCCCCAGTCTGTAGAGGAAGCCCATTAATAACATCCAGCCCTATCCCCCACAAAACAGACCAATTGTTTCTCTCGTCAGTTTGTTTTCTTTGATTCCTACTTTGACAAAATGAACAAAAAATTCAAAAGGGCTCTAACCATTGACAGCTTCTGTGTGGAGAGGGAGCAGACTTCAAATGCTGAGGAGACTAGGAACAGACTGTCCCCAGATGTATCCCCTGGGAGGGATATAAGCTGCTCCTCAATACAAAAGAACCTCATAGAGGAAATCAAAAAGGCTCTCACAAGAGACCTGGAAGAGAAATGGGAAAAGGAAAGGGAAGCTTGGCAAGAGAGCCTGGAGAAGTCATCCCATGCATTCAAAGACAGAGTGGATAAAGAAATCAAATCATTGAGAAACAAGATTAGTGAGCTGGAAAAGGTAAACAACTCCAAGGAAAACAGGATTAGTGAGCTGGAAAAAGAAATCAGCTCTCTAAAAAATAAAATGGATAATATGGGAAAAAATTGCATAGAAGATAAAAACTCAATTGGACAATTACAAAGAGATATAAAAAAAGTGAATGAAGAAAATACATCAGTGAAAATCAGACTGGAACAAGTAGAAATAAATGACTCAATGAGAAACCAAGAGGTAGTCAAGCAAAACCAGAGAAATGAAACAATTGAAAAGAATGTCAAGTACCTTACCAGAAAGACAACAAATCTGGAAAACAGATCCAGGAGAGACAATTTGAGAATAATCGGACTCCCTGAAAAATGGGAGGAAAAAAAGAGCTTGGACACCATTTTCGAGGAAATTATCAAAGAGAACTGCCCAGACATTCTGGAAACAGAGGGTAAAATAGACATTGAAAAAATTCATTGATCACCTACTGAAAGGGACCCTAAAATCAAAACGCCAAGAAATATAGTGGCCAAGTTCAAGAACCATCAGACAAAAAAAAAAGATATTGGAAGCTGCTAGAAAAAAGCAATTCAGATATGGAGGATCCACAATAAGGATAACCCAGGATCTAGCAGCGTCCACATTAAAAGAACGCAGGGCCTGGAACATGATATTCCGAAAGGCTAAGGAACTTGGTATGCAGCCAAGAATAACTTACCCAGCAAGAATGAGCATCGTTTTCCAGGGAAAAAGATGGACATTTAACGAAATAAATGAATTCCATCTATTTTTGATGAAAAAACCAGACCTACATAAAAGGTTTGATCTTCAAATACAGAACTCAAGAGATTTCTAAAAAGGTAAAAAGAAATCTTGAGAACTATACTTCTATCAAAAAAATATGTAAAGAACATATGTACAATTTGTCTTAGAAACTAGAGGTGGAAAGGAGATTATATCATAAAAAAGTGTAAAGTGGTGGCACTACATCTCATGAAGAGGCAAAGGTAACCTATTATATCTGAGAGAAAGAAAGGAGGGAGATGAACATAGCGTGTATCAATAGACATATTCGATTTATGGTGAAACTTCTTCCACTTCATTGAAAAGTGAAAGGGAAGGAGTAAGCTAAGGGGAAGGGAATACAGTAATTTCGAGGAAAAGGGGTAAAATAAGGGGAGGATCTTTAAGGTGGGGGAGGGATCCTAAAAAGAGAGGGCTGTGAAAAGCAAGTGGTGTTCACCAGTTTAATACTGGATAGGAGGGTAAAAGGGAAGGAAAGGGGAAAAGCATAAGCAGGGGTTAATAGGATGGCAAGCAATATAGAATTAGTCCTTCCAACCATAAATGTGAATGGGGCAAACTGCCTCATAAAGAGGAAGCAGTTAGCAGACTGGATTAAAAGTCAGAATCCTACTATATGTTGTTTACAGGAAACACACCTGAAACAGGGTGAGACATTCAAACTAAAAGTAAAAGGATGGAGCAGAATCTATTATGCTTCAGGCAAAACCAAAAAAGCAGGAGTAGCCATCCTCATCTCAGATCAAGCAAAAACAAAAATTGATCTAATTAAAAGAGATAAGGAAGGGCATTATATCCTGCTAAAGGGCAGCATCAATAATGAAGCAGTATCAATATTAAAGATATATGCACCAAGTGGTGCAGCATCTAAATTCTTAAAAGAGAAATTAAGAGAGCTGCAAGAGGAAATAGATAGCAAAACTATAATAGTGGGAGATCTCAACCTTGCACTCTCAGAATTAGATAAATCACACCACAAAATAAATAAGAAAGAAGTCAAAGAGGTAAATAGAATACTAGAAAAGTTTGATATGATAGATCTTTGGCGAAAGCTAAATGGAGACAGAAAGGAATATACTTTCTTCTCAGCAGTTCATGGAACCTATACAAAAATTGATCATATACTAGGCATAAAAACCTCAAAATCAAATGCAGTAAGGCAGAAATAGTAAATGCATCCTTTTCAGATCACAATGCAATCAAAATTACATGTAATAAAAAGCCAGGGGAAAATAGACCAAAAAATATTTGGAAACTAAATAATCTTATACTAAAGAATGATTGGGTAAAACAGCAAATCATAGACATAATTAATAACTTCACCCAAGAAAATGACAATAATGAGACATCACACCGAAATGTGTGGGATACAGCCAAAGCAGTAATAAGGGGAAGTTTTATATCTCTACAGGCCTACTTACATAAAATAGAGAAAGAGAGGGCCAACGAATTGGGCTTACAACTAAAATTGCTAGAAAAGGAACAAATTAAAAACCCCCAGACAAACACAAAACTTGAAATTCAAAAAATAAAAGGTGAGATTAATAAAATTGAAAGTAAAAAAAACTACTGAATTAATTAATAAAACTCAGAGTTGGTTTTATGAAAAAAAAAAACAACAACAAAATAGACAAAAAGGAAAGAGAAAAAGCAAATTGATAGTCTTGAAAATGAAAAGGGTGAACTCACCACTAATGAAGAGGAAATTAGAACAATAGTTAGGAGCTACTTTGCTCAACTTTATGCCGATAAATTTGATAACTTAAATGAAATGGAAGAATACCTTCAAAAATATAGCTTGCCCAGATTAACAGAGGAAGAAGTAAGTAGTCTAAATAGTCCCATCTCAGAAAAAGAAATAGACCAAGCTATTAACCAACTTGCTAAGAAAAAGTCCCCAGGACTAGATGGATTTACAGGTGAATTCTACCAAACATTTAAAGAACAACTAACTCCAATGCTATGTAAACTATTTGAAAAAATAGGGATTGAAGGAGGCCTACCAAATTCCTTCTATGACACAGACATGGTACTGATACCTAAACCAGGTAGATCGAAAACTGAGAAAGAAAACTATAGACCAATTTCCTTAATGAATATTGAGGCTAAAATCTTAAATAAGATATTATCAAATAGACTTCAGAAAATCATCCCCAGGATAATACACTATGACCAAGTGGGATTTATACCAGAAATGCAGGGCTGGTTTAATATTAGGAAAACTATTAGTATAATTGACCATATTAATAATCAAATTAATAAAAACCATATGATCATCTCAATAGATGCAGAAAAAGCATTTGATAAAATCCAACATCCATTCCTACTAAAAACGCTTGAGAGTATAGGAATAAATGGACTATTCCTTAAAATAATAAGGAGCATATATTTAAAACCTTCAGTAAACATCATATGTAATGGTGATAAACTAGAACCTTTCCCTGTAAGATCAGGAGTGAAACAAGGTTGCCCACTATCACCATTACTATTCAATATAGTACTAGAAACTCTAGCCTCGGCAATAAAAGCCGAGAAAGAGATTGAAGGAATTAGAGTAGGAAATGAAGAAATCAAATTGTCACTTTTCACAGATGACATGATGGTATACTTAGAGAACCCCAAAGACTCTGCTAAAAAGCTATTAGAAATAATTCAGAATTTTAGCAAAGTTGCAGGATACAAAATAAATCCACATAAATCCTCAGGATTTTTATACATTAGCAACACAATCCAACAGCAAGAGATACAAAGAGAAATTCCATTCAAAATAACAGTCGATAGTATCAAATATTTGGGAATATATCTACCAAAGGAGAGTCAGGAATTATATGAGCAAAATTACAAAACACTTGCCACAAAAATAAAGTCAGATTTAAATAATTGGAAAGACATTCAGTGTTCTTGGATAGGCCGAGCGAATATAATAAAGATGACAATACTCCCCAAACTAATCTATTTATTTAGTGCTATACCAATCAGACTCCCAAGAAACTATTTTAATGACCTAGAAAAAATAACAACAAAATTCATATGGAAGAATAAAAGGTCGAGAATTGCAAGGGAACTAATGAAAAAAAAAGTCAGAGGAAGGTGGTCTAAGTGTACCTGATTTAAAGCTATATTATAAAGCAACAGTCACCAAAACCATTTGGTATTGGCTAAGAAATAGACTAGTTGATCAGTGGCATAGGTTAGGTTCACAGGGCAAGATAGTGAATAAAAATAGCAATCTAATCTTTGACAAACCCAAAGATCCCAAATTTTGGGATAAGAATTCATTATTTGACAAAAACTGCTGGGAAAACTGGAAATTAGTATGGCAGAAACTAGGCATGGACCCACATTTAACACCACATACTAAGATTAGATCAAAATGGGTCCAAGATTTAGGCATAAAGAACGAAATCATAAATAAATTGGAGGAACACGGGATGGTTTACCTCTCAGACTTGTGGAGGAGGAAGGAGTTTGTGTCCAAGGGAGAACTAGAGACCATTATTGATCACAAAATAGAACATTTTGATTACACCAAATTAAAAAGTTTCTGCACAAACAAAACTAATGCAAACAAGATTAGAAGGGAAGTAACAAATTGGGAAAACATTTTTACAGTTAAAGGTTCTGATAAAGGCCTCATCTCCAAAATATACAGAGAATTGACTTTAATTTATAAGAAATCAAGCAATTCTCCAATTGATAAATGGTCAAAGGATATGAACAGACAATTTTCAGATGATGAAATTAAAACTATTTCCACTCATATGAAAGAGTGTTCCAAATCACTATTGATCAGAGAAATGCAAATTAAGACAACTCTGAGGTATCATTACACACCTGTCAGATTGGCTAAGATGACAGGAACAAATAACGATGAATGTTGGAGGGGCTGTGGGAAAACTGGGACACTGATGCATTGTTGGTGGAGTTGTGAAAGAATCCAACCATTCTGGAGAGCAATCTGGAATTATGCCCAAAAAGTTATCAAAATGTGCATATCCTTTGACCCAGCCATACTACTACTGGGCTTATACCCCAAGGAACTACTAAAGAAGGGAAAGGGACCTGTATGTGCCAAAATGTTTGTGGCAGCCCTTTTCATAGTGGCTAGAAGCTGGAAGATGAATGGATGTCCATCAATTGGGGATTGGTTGGGTAAACTATGGTATATGAATGTTATGGAATATTATTGTTCTGTAAGAAATGACCAACAGGAGGAATACAGAAAGGCTTGGAGAGACTTACATCAACTGATGCTGAGTGAAACGAGCAGAACCAGAAGATCATTATACACTTCAACAATGATACTGTACGAGGATGTATGCTGATGGAAGTGGATTTCTTCAACATAGAGAAGAGCTAATCCAATTCCAATTGATTAATGATGGACAGAACCAGCTACATCCAGAAAAGGAACACTGGGAAATGAATGTAAACTGTTATTTTTACCTTCTGAATCCAATTCTTCCTGTGCAACAAAAAATTCGGTTCTACACACATATATTGTATCTAGAATATACTGTAATATATTTAACATATATAAGACTGCTTGCCATCTGGGGGAGGGGGTTGGGGGAGGAAGGGAAAAAATCTGAATAGAAGTAAGTGCAAGGGATAATGTTGTAAAAAATTACCCATGCATATGTACTGTCAAAAAAATGTTATAATTATAAAATAAAATTAAAAAATTAAAAAAAGAAAATGAATGGATGCCCATCAGTTGGAGAATGATTGGGTAAATTAAGGTATAAGAATGTTATGGAATATTATTGCTCTGTAAAAAATAACCAGCAGGATGAATACAGAGAGGCTTGGAGACACTTACATGAACTGATGCTGAGTGAAATGAGCAGAATCATTATACACTTTAACAACAATACTGTATGAGGATGTATTCTGATGGAAGTGGATATCTTCAACATAGAGAAGATCTAATTCAGTTCCAGTTGATCAATGATGGACAGAATCAGCTACACCCAGAGAAGGAACACTGGGAAATTAGTGTGAACTGTTTGCATTTTTGTTTTTCTTCCCAGGTTATTTTTACCTTCTGAATCCAATTCTTCCTGTGCAACCAAAAAAAAAAAATTGGTTCTGCACACATATATTTTATCTAGGATATACTATAACATATTTAACATGTAGAAGACCACTTGCCATCTAGAGGAAGGGGCGGAGGGAGGGAAGGGATAAGTCAGAACAGAAGTGAGTGCAAGGGACAATGTTGTAAAAAATTACCAATGCATATGTACTGTCAATAAAAAGTTACAATAAAAAAAAAGACTTTAAGACTCATTCTCTTCTTCTGGATTTGCATCTTGAGCATCCCTGTCAACTAGGATTCTTTTTTTGTTTGCTCTTTCTTCTAGCCTACTTACTGATTTCAAGGCAAGGCTTTGTGCACTTCTGGACGGAATGTCTGAGCTGAAATTTTGTCCTATTGAGTCATTCTTCTGCTTTCTGAGGGATATTGAATTTTGTGTTATTCTAGTACCTCAGGGACAGCTCAAGTTGGATATCTGCAAGCTTTCAATGATCTGATCTGGACAAAGTCTGATTGTAGCCCTGGTTTGAACTCTGCAAATTCCTGATCTGGTTTTGGCATATACATTCCCTTTGGTCTAGGAGTCTTGTGCTAATTATTTTCCCCCTCAGGCAATTGGGGTTAAGTAACTTGCCTAGGGTCACATAGCTAGGAAGCGTTAGGCATCTAAGGTCAAATTTGAACTCATGTCCTCCTGACTTCAGGGCTGGTGCCCTATCCACGGCACCACATAGCTGCCCCATATGCTGGTTATTCTGCTGCCGGTTCCAGACTGAGCTAAGAAGCTGAATCGGAAATCCTGATTAACTCTTGGAGAGAGAATCACAGAGTTTCTGTCTGCTTCTGAACTTGTTCCTCACTCAGTATATTGTCTAAGTACTAGACTTCTATACATCTTGTAGTGCTATTCCTAGGCATAGACCCCTCCCTCAGTCCACTCTGGATCTGTGATTGTGAACAACAAAGCTGCCAATTAGCAACTGTTCTCTACATCCTGCATAAGGTCAAAGTACTTTCATTATGGATCTGGAACCTCTTGTTGCTATGGTGCACAACTTCAGTCTTTTTTCAATTCCAGTGAGCTAGAATGTTACTTAGGGTGAACCCCTGCCCTGACTCAGACTTCAGTGTCCACAGACTTCTCTGTCTCTCTCTGTTGACAAAGACTAGAAATACAATCCACTCTATTATTTTTCTTGGTTTGGTATATTTTCTAGATTTCTATGAATTTGGGCCATATGCTTTCCTGCTACCCACCACCTTCTCCTCTAAATATCTCAAATTCAACATGTCCAAAACAGAATTTGTTATCTTTCCTCATACAATTTCCTCTCTTTCAAACTAGAAGGATGATCAAGGGCATTACTATTTTCCCAGTGATCCAAACTCACAAGTTATCCGTTATTTTTCACCCACACTTAGCCACACATATCCAATCTATTGCCATACTTTATTATTTCTACCTTCTTATCTCTTCTAATCCCCTTCTCTCAACTCTCACAGCCACCTGATACAGGATCTTCTTAGCTCATGCCTGGACTATCACAAAAGCCTAATGGTTGATCTCCCTACCTCAGTGGCCAAAGTAAATTTTTTAAGTATAGGTTTCACCATGTCACTCCCCTACTCAATAAACACCAATAGCTCTAGAATCAAATAAAAAATCCTTTCTTCATCTTTTAAGTCCTTCACAACTTGATTCCTTCATAGTTTCCCAATCTTTTTCTACTTTATTCTCTCCATATAGTATCTAATCTAGGGACACCAGTCTTCTTGCTATTCCCATTTCTAGACCTGGTGCCTTTTCACTGGCTGCCCCTCATGCCTGAAATACTCTAGCTCCCCACCTCAGCCTTCTGGCTTCCTTGTTTTCTGTCAAAAGTCAACTTAAATTCTGCCTTCTACTAGCTTTTCCCACAACCTCCAATCCCTATTGGGATTGTCTGATTATCTCTTCACATTACCGCCCCATTGCATAAATTCCTATTAACTCCAAAGTCAAATATTAAAACATCTGCTTGGCATTTAAAGCTCTTTTCATAGCCTGGCCCTTTCCCATCTTTCTATTCTCCTTGTATTTTGGCCTCTGAATATTCTACACCTAGTGACACAGTCTGCTCATTGCTTCCTGAATCTGTGCTTTTTCACTGTCTTTTGGGCTTGGAATTCTCTCCCCCTCAGCCCTGCCTCTTCTGTTCAAATCCCACCTTGTGCTGAAGGACTTTCCTGGTCCTCCTTCCCTTCCCTTTGATATGACCTTCCACCTAATCTTTATATATTTTCTCTATAGTTATTTACATAATATCTCCCACATCCATATGGAAGTTTCTTCAAGGCAAGGACTGTGTTTTGTCATTCTTTGTGTCTCAGTATCTTAGTACAAACATATAATAAATGCTTAATAATGCTTGTTGATTAGCAGAACATCTTAGTGGATCCCTCCTTGTCTACCAACACAACATTCTTATGTGTTCCATAGGTAGGGTAAAGTCATAGATCATGAGAGTTGAGAAAGATGATTAAGAGGAGTGCAAAATTATTCAAGTGGGAACATCAACACTGACACTGAAATCCTCAAGTACAAGTAAAAGAGACTGGACTAAAGAGGAAGATTATAAACCAGGTTGTAAAATCCTCAGGAAATACAGAATAGCAGGTAACTAATACTAGGATCTAGGTTGGGTGATTGATGGGAGAGAATTAAACTTAAAAAAAGAGGATTTGCTGAGTGATGGCAGTAAGAAAAGGACCTGGAAGTGATATTAAGAAGCAAGAAGTATACCTCCTCAATCAAACTGTCACTCTTTGCAGATGATATGATGGTATACTTAGAGAACCCCCAGAGATTCTAATAAAAAGTTATTAGAAATAACTCACAACTTTAGCAAAGTTGCTGGATACAAAATAAATCCACATAAATCCTCAGCATTTTTATACATCACCAACAAAATGCAACAGCAAGAGATACAAAGAGAAATTCCATTCCAAACAACAGGCAAGAGTATAAAATATTTGGGAATCCATCTACCAAAGAAAAATCAGGAATTATATGAGCAAAATTACACAACACTTGCCACAAAAATAGTCAGATTTAAATAACTGGAAAGAGGCCGAGCGAATATAATAAAGATGACAATACTCCCTAAACTAATCTATTTATTTAGTGCTATACCAATCAGATTCCCAAGAAACTATTTTAATGACCTAGAAAAAATAACAACAAAATTCATATGGAAGAACAAAATGTCAAGAATTTCAAGGGAAGTAATGAAAAAAAAAGTCAGAGGAAGGTGGTCTAGCTGTACCTGATCTAAAGCTACATTATAAAGCAGCAGTCACCAAAACCATTTGGTATTGGCTAAGAAATAGAGCAGTCGATCAGTGGAAAAGATTAGGTACAAAGGACAAAATAACGTACATCTATAGCAATCTGATCTTTGACAAACCCAAAGATACCAACATTAGGGATAAAAATTCATTATTTGGAAAAAACTGTTGGGAAAACTGGAAATTAGTATGGCAGAAATTAGATATGGATCCACACTTAACACCATATACCAAGATAAGATCAAAATGGGTCCATGATTTAGGCATAAAGAGGGAGATCATAAATAGATTAGAGGAACAGAGGATAGTCTACCTCTCAGACCTGTGGAGGAGGAAGGAATTTATGACCAGAGGAGAACTAAAGATTATTATTAATCACAAAATAGAAAATTTTGATTACATCAAATTAAAAAGCTTTTGTACAAACAAAACTAATGCAAACAAGATTAGAAGGGAAGTAACAAATTGGGAAAACATTTTTACAGCTAAAGGTTCTGATAAAGGCCTAATTTCCAAAATATATAGAAAACTGAGTCTAATTCATAAGAAATCAAACCATTCTCCAATTGATAAATGGTCAAAGGATATGAACAGACAATTTTCCACTCACATGAAAGAGTGTTCCAAATCACTATTGATCAGAGAAATGCAAATTAAGACAACTCTGAGATACCACTACACACCTGTCAGATTGACTCAGATGACAGGAACAAATAATGATGAATGTTGGAGGGGCTGTGGGAAAACTGGGCACTGATGCATTGTTGATGGAGTTGTGAAAGAATCCAACCATTCTGGAGAGCAATTTGAAACTATACCCCAAATTTTATCAAACTGTGCATACCCTTTGATCCAGCAGTGTTACTACTGGGCTTCCCAAAGAAATACTAAAGAAGGGAAAGGGACCTGTATGTGCCAAAATGTTTGTGGCAGCTCTTTTTGTAGTGGCTAGAAACTGGAAAATGAATGGATGCCCATCAATTAGAGAATGGTTGGGTAAATTATAGTATATGAATGTTATGGAATATTATTGCTCTGTAAGAAATGACCAGCAGGATGAATACAGAGAGGCTTGAAGAGACTTACATGATCTGATGCTGAGTGAAATGAGCAGAACCAGGAGATCATTATACACTTCAACAACGATACTATATGAAGATGTATTCTGATTGAAGTGTATATTTAACATAGAGAAGATCTAATTCAGTTCCAGTTGATCAATGATGGACAGAAACAGCTACACCCAGAGAAGGAACACTGGGAAATGAGTGTAAACTATTTGCACTATTATTGTCTTTTTATCCTGGTTACTTTTACCTTTGGAATCCAATTCATATCGTGCAACAAGAAATTTGGTTTTACACACATATATTGTATCTAGTATATACTGTAACACATTTAACATGTATGGGATTGCCTACCATCTAGGGAAGGGAGTAGAGGAAGGTATGGGAAAATTTGGAAAAGAAGTGAATACAAGGGATAATGCTGTAAAAATAAATTACCCATGCATATGTACTGTCAAAAAAATTATAATTATAAAATTAAAAAAAAAAGATGTATGCCTCCTCTTCTAGTGGCCCAGGATGTTGGTGGGATATGAGACAAAATACATTCAGCCCTATAGAGGGCAAACATGGAAGCAGTGCCTTCTAGAGAAAGCCATGTTAAATGCTTCACCAATACTATCTCATTTCATCCTACAACAACCCTGTGAGTTAAGTTTTGTTATTATCCCCATTTTGTAGTTGAGGAAACTGAAATAAATAAATGACTTATGCAGAGTCACATAGCTAGTATCTAAAACTAGAAGGAAGAGGTCTAATATGAAATTCCATTTGTTAACAATATAATAGGTAGGACGTCAGGCCAAGATGGTGGAAAGGACACACACATCTGTTTAAGCTCCGTCTTGCTCTCAGAAAATTTTTTTCATATCAAGGCCTCGGAATTAGTGATTGACTGAAAAAAAACACAAATAATTACCAACAGAAGATATCCTCAAAATTAGCCATAAAAGGTCTGTTTTTGCTCATGGGCAAGACAGTTAGATCAGGCGCAGTGTGTAGGAAGACAAGGACAGAAGAGAAGGCAGCTCACACTGAGCAGACCTGAGTGGGGAACAGTGTGATCTCAGCCATTTCTGTGGGAAGAACTTTAACACAGTGTGGCTACTTTGCCCTGGCAGCAAACCAGCAGATCAGCAGAGAAGCTAAAAACACAGGGGGTGAAGACTATAACCCCAAAAAGCTAGGGTCTCTCAGGACTTGTCCACACCCACCCCAGAGTGTCTCAGAGCCTCAGAGCATAGACACAGCACAGCCATTTCTGTCCTGCTAGTGCCTCACTGCTACCCCTGCAGTCTGTAGAGAAAGCTCGGTAATACCATCCACTCCCCGACCCCCCCCAAAAAAAAAGCAGACTGCATTTGTTTTTCTTGTTAGTTTGTTTTCTTTGATTCTTCTTTGACAAAATGAGCAAAAAATTAAAGTGCACTCTAACTACTGATAGCTTCTATATGGATAGAGAGCAGACTTTAAACCCTGAAGAGACTAAAAACAGACTGTCTCCAGATGAATCCCCAAAGGGGGATATGATCTGGTCCCCAACACACAAGGCTCTCACAGAAGAAATTAAAAAGGCTCTCACAAGAGAGCTAGAAGAAAAATGGGAAAAGGAAACAGAAGCTTGGCAAGAGGGTCTGGATAAGTCATCCCACTCATTTAAAGATAGAGTGGATAAAGAAATCAAATCCTTGAAAATAGAATTAGTGAAATGGAAAAGGTAAACATTTCCAAGGAAAACAGAATAAGAGAATTGGAAAAAGAAAATAGTTCTCTAAAAAATAAAATTGGCGAAATGGAAAAAAATTCCATAGTTAGTATGGCAGAAATTAGGCATGGGGCCCACACTTAACACCATACACCAAGATAAGATTAAAATGGGTCCATGCATATATTGTATTTAATTTATACTCTAACATATTTAACATGTATTGGTCAACCTGCCATCTTGGGGGGGGGGCAGGAGGGGAAAAATTAGAACAAAATGTTTGACAATTGTCAGTGTTGTAAAATTACCCATGCATATATCTGGTAAATAAAAACTATTAAAATATTTTTTAAAATGGGTCCATAATTTAGGCACAAAGAACGAGACATATATAAATTAGAGGAATATAGGATAGTTTACCTTTCAGACTTGTGGAGGAGGAAGAAATTTGTGACCAAAGAAGAACTAGAGATCATTATTGATCACAAAATAGAAAATTTTCATTATATCAAAATAAAATGCCTTTGTACAAACAAAACTAATGCAAACAAGATTAGAAAACACAATAAACATAATAAATTGGGAAAACATTTTTACAGTTAAAGGGCTCATTTCTAAAATATGTAGAGAATTGACTCTAATCTATAAGAAATCAAGCCATTCTCCAATTGATAAATGGTCAAAGGATATGAATAGACAATTTTCAGATGATGAAATTGAAACTATTACTATTCATATGAAAGGGTGTTCCAAATCACTATTGAGCAGAGAAATGCAAATTAAGACAACTCTGAGATACCACTACACACCTGTCAGATTGGCTAAGATGACAGGAGAAAATAACGATGAATGTTGGAGGGGATGTGGGAAAACTGGGACACTAATACATTGTTGGTGGAGTTGTGAATGAATCCAACCATTCTGGAGAGCAATATGGAATTATGCCCCCCAAAATTATCAAATTCTGCATACCCTTTGATCCAACAGTGTTACTACTGGGCTTATATCCCAAGGAAATACTAAAGAAGGGAAAGGGACCTGTATGTGCCAAAATGTTTGTGGCAGCTCTTTTTGTAGTTGCTAAAAACTGGAAAACGAATGGATGTCCATCAATTGGAGAATGGTTGGGTAAATTATGGTATATGAATTTTATGGAGTATTATTGTTCTGTAAGAAATTACCAGCAGGATAACTACAGAGAGGCTTGGAAAGACTTCATGTAAGTCTGCTGAGTAAAATGAGCAGAACCAGGAGATCATTATACACTTCAATAACGATACTGTATGAAGATGTATTCAGATTGAAGTGTATATTTAACATAGAGAAGATCTAATTCAGTTCCTGTTGATCAATGATGGACAGAAACAGCTATACCAAGGGAAGCTACACTGGGAATTGAATGCAAACTGTTTGCATTATTGTCTTTCTATCCAGGTTACTTTTACTTTTTCAATCCAATTCTTCTTTTTCAGCAAGAGAACTGTACAGTTCTGCACACATATATTGTATCTAGGATATACTATAACATATTTAACATGTATGAGATTGCCTGCCATCTAGGGGAGCGGGTGGAGGGAGGGAAGGGAAAAATCGGAACAGAAGTGAGTGCAACAGATAATGTTGTAAAAAATTACCCATGCATATGTTCTGTCAATAAAAAGTTATAAAAAAAAGTACACACTTCTTTATATGAAGTGTGGTATACGAGAAAGGACACAGGACTTGGAGTCAGGAAAAAATTAGGTTTAAATACTTCTTTGTTTACTTCTTAGGTAGCTTTAAATTTCTATAGGCAAGTCAATCATAAAACCTTTCTGATATTCAGCTCATATACATTGGGGGTGATAATACTTATGGAACTATGTAATAATGTTGTAGCAAGAACCAAATGATTTAATGTATAAGTATAATGTAAGTACTTAAAAAAATAAAGCATTATATATATGGCTGTTTTAAAAAAAAAAAAAAGTGGAACAGTTGTTCCACAGGGCACAATGCATAGGTACAAAGAAAGGTTAGGGCTAACATGGAATGTTATGAAGGGAATGGTAGCTAAGGAGAGAAGCTGCCTCCTAAGTAAGCTATAACTCTAATTCACTTGTATTTTAAGTAGAGCCATAAGCATAATCCATTGATTATCATACTTTTACTAATAGATGGAATAATATTATCTTGATTATTAATCTCTAAGTAGTAGAAAGGTATATAGACATACCTAAGCTACCAAATTCAGGAGTTAGAATGTTGAGGGGTTCTATTTTGGGTCCTGGTTGGTTACAGAATGTTGAAATGAATTTGATTTATTCATCTTTCTTTATTCTTTTATATCTATATCTTTTCTTTATTCATCAACAGCCAGGGCATCTTCCTCATGGTGCAAGCTCCAAATAAGAGAAACACAAAGAAGGTACAAGAGAACAATTATAAAGAAAAGATAAAACAAGTATCCCTAAGTATCCCACGCCTATAGGCCCTTGCTTTCCATTTCTTGCCTCCCTCCCAACCTACCATCCCTTGGTCCCTGACTTGGTAATGAAACAACTTTAGGTACTTAACCTGAAGGCTCTCTATTCTTATCTCCTCCATCATCACCACCACTTAGACCAGATTCCAATGCAGTTAGTGAAAGCTGAACTGCAGGTCCCCCACTTCCAATTTCCTGCTTGAACCTGACCTCCTGCCATCCAAATTATACCCAGTGATGAGGTACTTGTGGGGTTATGGGCCAGTACTCCGAACTTGAAACAAAGGATTCTTACAAGGTACTAAATCAGTAGAATTGATAGCAGAAATAGTTACCTAAATTAGTTAAGCTAAATTTAGCATGGTTTAGTAGGATTGATTTAATCCTACAAGGAGATGTTATGGGCCAGAACTTGAAACAAGGTACTAAGTGGAATTCAGGAGATAATGGTTAAATCTATTTTAGCATTGATTTAATCCTATAGGAAATAATGGTTTCCTAGTGATATAATGATTGGTGTATACTCAGTGTGGGGCATATAAGCTAGGAGCCTCAGGCAGGATTCAGTTGGGGAGATTCAGAAGCCAGAGAAGGTAGGCAGGAGCTCAAGCTCTTGGAAGGAGAGATAGGCCTTCAGAAAAACTAACTGAGCCCCAGTGAAGGAGACAAGACTTGGAAGGAGACAATAAAAGATTTGGACTTTAACCCCTGGTTACTCTCCTGGTGATTACTGAACTGAAACAAAGGCTGTCTCCAGAGACCCCCAGAAAACCTCAATAGAGAACATTTTATTTTAGAGAGAATATTACACACAAGTGCCTACTTTCCATATCTCCATTACCCACCACCAAGACCCCATGACAAGGCAACCCCCAAGAGGCTGTTAGCAAATGTCTGCTTCCCTTGTCCCCCGATTTAACACAATCCATTCCTAATGGCATCACAAAACGTAGAGAAATCCATGTTCCAGCAATGATTAAGAAGGCTTCAGATAAAACAGCAATAAAAACCACCACCACGACCATCACCACAAGAAAGCCAAAGCATGTCCATTAGTCCAGAAAAGCTTTTCTGGACTAAAAGCAATATAAAAAGACATCCAGAAGCCAGTAATAACCAGAATAGTGGTTTTGCCAAAGAAACTAATTCAAACGTGATAAATGGAACAAAAGCCTGTGAACTTGGGAAGAAGGGTCACAACAGAGAAAATATGATATAACACAAAAACCCCACTAAACATAATGAAAAAAATATTATGAGATTAGAGAAGTTAAGAAAATAAGTCTGCAACAAAAACTAGTAAAGCCACAGAGAAAAGATTCCTTGGCCACAAAGACTACTAAAATGGTAAGAAGAAATGAAGCAAGAAATAAAAAATTAATTTAGAATTGAAACAAGGCTCTTGAAAAAAAACAGTAGAAGAATAAATACTTTAGAACAAAAAGTACAAAATCTTACCCAAATAATGGAGTTCCTGCAAAATAGAAAAAGTAATCAGAAACTCATAATTCCGTAAAATTAGAAATATTTGAACAAATTCAAAATACTATAAAAATTTTGAAGAAAATATAAGGAATCTACTATTGAAAACTACTGACCAAGGAGAAAGAATTTAATTTAAAATTATTTAATAGTATAAGATAAAAATGGATCTTTAATAGAAGAAAGTACTTTCAAACATTCCTGATGAAAAAATTAGAGCAGGGCAGAAACTTTGAAATATAAACATGTGAGTCAAGAGAAACTTAGAAGGGTAATTAATTACATAAGAATAATTGGAAAAGGGCTAAATGATAAAGTGCTTAATATTTAATTATGAAAAAGGGACAAACCTCCTTTGAGAATTTAATTTGTCTAATAATCATAAAGGGAGTTAAGTAGTAACATAGGGACTTTGTGCATTGGTTTTTTTTTTCTATTTTGTTGGGTTTAGGAGAGGAAATAAAGGGAAAAGAAATATATTGGGAAGGAATATAAACTTAAGTGGGACAGATGAAAAGAAGATACAAATATGAAGGAAGAATTGAGGGAAGCAGGCATCTTATGAATCATATAAGAAATAGACAAAGGAGGGAAGAACACACACATAACACAACACATACACACATACACACAAACCCTAACATAAAAATTCATTAAACTTAACAGGGAAACAGAAAAGAAAAAAGAAAAGTTTGATATGAAGGAGGGGGAGAACCAAGGAGGGAATAGTCATAAACAAAATAAATGTCACCCTTGGAATTCTGAACATAAAGGGATGGGAATTTTTTAAAAAGAGAGAAAGTGTAAAAACCAGAGATGAGTATCTTAACTAGGTGAAGGGAGTAGAGAATTAGTAACTGGTCACTTCAATTCTACACTAGACTAGACTAGAAAGAGAAATAAGAAAACAGAAATAAAGGAAAAACTTGTTGGGAAGGACACAACCAAATACTAGCTATAGATATATACATACACATGATTTGACATAACATCCCAATTCATAAAGGAAAAAGTAGAAATCCATGGATGTGCTGGAGCCAGCACTGACCTCAGTGTGAGAATTTGTATCTCATAAATTGACAAATACTACAAACTAAGTCTTGAGTGTTTTGTTGATGCTCTAGACTCAAGGAAGTGATGGAGAAATTGTCAATAATACATATTAAAATTAAAAGTATATCATGTATACATGATTAATTTTTTCAGAGAGCCAGTTTTAAACATTTAACAATACATTTATGAATATAACTCAGGTCTTCCTAACTCTGAGGCTGACTTTCTAGATCCTACATCATACTCCTCCATAAAGGCATAAAAAAACTTTGGTATAGATCGATTTATGGGGGAATGCTATCAAACATGTAGTGAGAAATTAATACCTATGTTACATAAGTAATTGTCTAAAATTGAGAGGGAAAGCTCTTCTTTCAGACTCATTTTTAAGGCAAATATTTTTCTTTGTTTTATCTTTTTAGAATCATAACTATATACCAACATCAATAATACATCAATATGCAAACATTTTAAATAAAATCTTAGCAAAAAGATTACAGCAATGAATCCCCCCAAAATTCACTATGAACAATTTGGATTTAAACCAGTGATATAAAGATGATTCAATAGTAGGAAAAAAATAAGTAACATATAACTAAAATATACAAAAGCCATATAATTATATCATTATATTAGTATATACATATGATACAATGGAAAGAACACAGACTTTGAAGTAAGAGAAATTGGGTTTAAAGCCTACTTTAATCTCCTTCAGCCTCAGTTTCCTCATCTGTAAAATGAAAGATTGGGATTAGATGACCTCCGAGGTTCCTTCCAGCTCTACATGTATGATCATATTAAGAAAAAACCTGAAAAATATAATATTAATTTATGATGAAAATTCTAAAAAGCAATACACAAGAAAACCAGTTTAAATACAATAAAAAGTACATATCTTAAACAAAAAGTAGTATTATTTGCAATGGAAAATTCCTAGAAATTTTCCCAACAAATAACAGTAATCAAACAAGATTACTCCACTGCTATTTGACATAGTTCTAGAAATGCTGTGAAAAAGTTTTGAGAACTGACTGACATTTATGATTTTTAGTTCACATGGAGAAGTATTCTCTAAGCCTTGAGTAGTGATTTCTAATTGAGCATCACAATCTTCTATAAGGAATTAAGTCACGTCCTAGAGTTTTTAAAGAGACTTTAATAATTCGAAGGAAGAGAGACTAAAAGGAAGTAGTGGGGCCACAAGAAGTAAACAGCATAAGCAGTGATATCAGTCCCTCCCCCCCCAACCATTTCTACTCAGGGCTTGCTGAACTAAGTAAGAAGGACATATCCACTGGTGTTAAACTAGAAATAGCAATAAAACAAAAGATTAAAATTAAAAGCATAAATGCAAACAAAGAGGAGACAAAGATCCATATTTACATGTGACAAACTTAGAAAACTCTAGAGAATCAACAAAGAAACCGAGACCACTAACAGTAACACTAAAATCAGAGAACAAAATAAGTATACCAAAGGCACCAGCATTTTTAAATAACAGTAACTAATAGGAAGGAAACAAGAGGAAATAATAACATTTAAAATGGCATTCAAATAATTACATATTGCATAAAACATCTGTGAGCCATCTAGCAAGATGCACCCAATTTAAGAATATTAAGAATGACAAAGAATTGGAGAGGTCATTTTGAAGCAGCACCAGTATAACAAAATTAAATTAGCTTACAGATTTGGTGCTATAACAATTTGAACTACTCAGTGAATTTTTAAAAGCTAAACAAGATAATGATAAAATTCATTCAGAGGAACAAAAAGTTCTCAGTGAAAATAATGAAAAAATAGAAATGAAGTGGGAATGTTCAATTATATCATTCCACAGTAAACATAAAAATTGTTTGGTACTAATTACAAAAAAAAAAGACAAAGCAGTGAAACTACCTAAAGCTCAAATGCAATTATACTTTGACAGTCCATATTTAACAAACTCAAGAATATAAAATGCCTGAGAAAAACATTATTTGACAAGAATTGCTGGGAAAACTAGAAAGAAGTTTATCAAAAATTTGGTTTAGATCAGTATATTACATCAAATGATCAATAATCTCACAATGAAAACCATCTGAATATCAAAAATCACACTACAAAAAAATTGGAAAATAATGGCATCAGTAATTTTCCCAGTCATATCCAAGAAGGAAAATGCTTAACCAAACAAGGAATAGAGATAATGACAAGAAAATAAGAGAGAACAATTGATTATATAAAATTAAAAAGCTTTTTCTCACTAGGATAAGGGAAACTGTTGATTAGGGAAATTTTTTTGCATCAAATATCCCTGGTAAGAATCTGATACCTAGATAGACAGACAGATAGATGGATGGATGGACAGATAGATAGATAGATAGATATGAAATTAACTTAAACATAGGAAACATAGGGGACTAAAGAGCATTTTCCAAGGGATAAGTGGTCAAACTGTGTAACAACCAGTTCTGATGTGAGCAGCAAGATGACAGAATAGACATTTTCTCTGATTTCCATGAACTATCAGACTTCTCCAAAACATAAATTATGTTCTAAAGATAAGACAACTTCAGCAATTAACATGGTCTAGGACACTCAGAATCCAAAAGAAAGTAACCCCTATCCCTCCCAAAAAAAGTCCAGGAATTGATGGTCACTGAGCCTGAGCTCAAGTTATCCCTAATCCACCTGCCTCCCCCCCAAACATTGGCAGTGAAGCCAAACTAACAGACTACAGGACACAACACAAGCTTACCTCAAAAATTATCTCTGCACCCTGGTATCCCTTCCCTTTTTCCAGTACTGTGGAAACCCCAGATCCAGGCAGCATAAATTTACTTGGGCCTTGACAGCCAGCTTGGCCATATCAGGATTGAAAGTCTGCCAGAGGCAGCAATGCAGAAATGCCAAGGCTACAAAACACTGAACTACCTGTATTAGGCTAGGGAACTGAATAACACGAGGAGCTGTGACAGGTCACCAAGACAAGACACTGTGCATACAGAGTGTGCTGTATAGCACTCCAACAAAGAGAAAGCACACAACATCCAGCTGGGGTCATTTCTGACCACCCTAAACTCACTTAGGGCAAAAGCTTCATCTAATGAATGATGAATTATCTATGATGGGAGGAGGCTGAGAATTTGAGATTTAAAACTCTAAAGGAAACTATAATCAGAGGGGAGGGAGTCAGGAAGCGACTGATAAGCGACTGAAAATGAATGAGGGGTAAGACTGAAAGTAGCAAAGATCTCAGGAAGAAGAAACATCAAAGACCTTAAACATAAGAAGATAGTTAATAGAAAGAAACAGTAACAAAATAAGAAAATATGGCCTTCAGAGCTACTAAGCAAGTTCAACACTCTTTAAATGAATACTGGAAAATAAAGGGAAATGATCCAACATTTGATGAGAAAGAAGACCCTGTGGAATGTGAGAACATAGAACTACCACAAATTCCAAAGTGCTTTAAAAGATAAATGAGTATTATGTAGCAAGACTTATGTCCTAAAGATAAAAATAATATAATAGGAAAACTGGAATCTGCAATGCTAAACATCACCAAAAAAAGAATGAAAGAGTGGGAATATATATATACATAGAAGTAAAAATTAATCTAGAAGAAGAGAAGCAAAAAGAAAACACTAAAATAAAATATGCTCTATACAAGCAAAACATATCTTGCAGATAGCATGCACAAAGACAAGCTAAAGTTCATAGATTTCTTAAAAGAACACAATTAGCCAAAATTTCTAATAAGAGAAAACAAAATTCCAATTAAAATAATTCACATATCACCTTCAGAAAAAAACCCAAGGTTGCAAACTCTAAGATACATAGTGGTTTAATTTAATAATTCAGTTTAGAAACAAGTTCTGCAAGCTATGAAGAGAAGGATCTTCAAATACAAAGGAAAGAATATTCAAATAATTGAAGATTATTCTACAACCACTAGAAAATGTATGAGAAAAAAATAAAATAATGTGTTCCAAAGAGTCCTGAAGCTCAGAAGGTAGCCTAAGATGAACATGATCTATAAGAAATATTTGTGATGAATACATAAAAGCACAGAAAGACCTAAATGAAACTGATACAGCATGAAGTAAGCAGACCCAAGACAACAATACACACAGTGATAACAATAAGGTAAGTAGAAAGAACAATACACGCCAAAATCAAAAGTAAATATAATTAAACTATAAAGATCAAATGGGACTTGAATGAAGATGCTCCCAAGCTACTCCTTCATGGAAGTGGAAAGTTCACAGGTGTTTTGTTATATGCATTTTTTTATTACTTCCATGTGTCAATCAATTTGCTGACATTTTTTTTCCTTTTCTTCTCTAAAATATACTATTTGTCATATGGGATGACTATTTGGGAAGAAAATGGAAGGGATACATTGGATACTATTATGATTTAAGAAACAGAAAATATTAATGAAAATGTATTTAAATTAAAAATTGCTCTCATAAAATGAAAGCTATTTACCACAAGAAAAACTGTTTCAGATATTTAATAAATAGAATAAATCAAAATGATTGTGAGCTTTTACCTCAAACCTAACGGACTGGCAAAAATGACAAGAAGATATGAATGGTCAATGCTAAAGGGACTGTTGCAGGCCAGACACATTAATGTATTATTGGTGTATCTGGGAATTGCCCCAACTATTCTAGAAAGCAATTTAGAATTGGGCTCTTTAAAAAAAAGGACCTAAATGCTCAAAGCTTTTGACACAGATATTCAAGAAGATCACAGAAAGTTGGTATATACATACACATATACATATGTGTACATGTGTGTATGTATACATACATATATATATATATAAATCAATAAGTTCAAAGCAGAAATTTTCATGCTAGCAAGGAATTATAAACGGAATACATACCTATTAGATAGGGAATGGAATATCACTGGGCCACACACTATGAATTTGAATAATAAGAATAGCTAGAGAAGCATAGGAAGACTTTTATGAGGTAATGCAGTGATTAAAGCAGAACCAGGCAAACAATAAACACAATGTCTTCAGCAAAGTAATATGAGAGAACAATAAAAAAATTAAATACTATAACAACTAAAAATATCTTGCTTATGAGGTGTGACCTATAATCTGATCTAAAGCTCTGAGTAATAAAGACCAAGACATTTTCACAAATTCTTTAAAGTAGAAATATTAATTCTCTACATAACTGAATTATTTTGAGGGGTCTCTTTAATACATTGTAAAAAACAAAAACAAAAACAAAACAAAAACAAAAACAAAAAAAAAAAAACAAAAACAAAAACAAAAAAAAAACCAAAAAAAAAAAAAGGCAATACCAAATAAAACTGTTGCAAAGAGATAAGAGAGGGTGTGGGACTGGTCTCATAGCAACAAGGACTGCTTCAGCTTGCAAACCCACACAGTGAAATATGGTCCTGCAAAGCTTACAAATAGCTCTGTGTTCCACAGTTTAACAATTTGTACTTCTCAACAGAAAATTTTGTTTGTCTGCTTAGGGAAGTCACTTGTGTTTAAAGAATAACTAATGTTGCTCAAATTAGCTTTTAAAAGAAAAAGCAATCAATTTAAAAATAACACTTATACAATTCCTCCATTTCTTTAAGGAGGCCTAACTTAGTTCTCACCTTTTGGAAAGATCACCTGGATTTGGAGGCAGAAGTCTTGTGTTTAATTCTCAACTCTTTACAAATAAGAGGATGAATTGCATGATCTTTAAGACACTTCCTTGCTAAATCATCCGGTGATTTTATGTAGCTTATCACTTCCTCCAGCTGGGAAAGATCTTTTTTCCCCTAGAATCTGCCAGACCACTTTGGCCCACTCCTTTGTATTTCTTGAATTCCATTTTATTCACAGTTGCTTGTGCATATTCTATCTTTTCATTGAATGCAAGATCATTGAGGGACGGGACAAGGTTTGTTTCATCCATATTCCCCAGTCTCCAGTAAATAGGGCTCCCATCTATGATTTCACTACTGTAGGAAATGCTCAGTGTAATTTAGTGTAAAACCTCCTTCCAACAATGCAGATTAGTAATTTGTCTGTAACTTAGAGTTTTAGAAAGTTGCCTGGGACATAGGTTAAGTGAATTGCCCATGGTCATATAGCTAGTATATGTAAAAGATTAAGACTTGAATTTGGTCCTTCCTGACTCCGAAGCCAGATGATCTCCATATACTACATCACATTATCTCCTAACTAGTAACATGCTTAATTTTTTACTGTTCAATTGAGTTTAAAATAACAGGATTACATAGGCTTAAATGAAGGAATTTCTCTTCGAATTAACTTTCATCTTTGTGTAGAACTATATTGATGTATTGTTGGCTATGGTTTTGACAAAATCCCTTTTTTTCACTCAAGTCCTTCTCTAATGCATTACTTTTTGACCCAGATGCTAGACATTTGCTATAAGAAAGTCAAGAAAGGAAATACATAGAGACATACATACATTCATATACATGAAATCAATAAATTCATAGGAGAAATTTTCATGATAGCAAGAAATTGTAAATATATATATATATATATAAAGGGGAATGGAATATAACTGGGCCATACAATGAATTTGTTGTCATAGAGGTAACTCATTCACGAGTGGAATAGCCACCCTAATGAAATCATTGAACTTTTGAAATATCTAAATATTAAAATGTCTTGATTACTTAACTTGGGGACAAAGATACTTCATGCCAGTGTAAAAGTCATCACACATACCATGCTGATCCATGTGTTCCATGATCAAGGTTTTCTCTGGAGAAGCATAAGGAGATAATGAAGAAAGTGATATAAGGGACTTGATAAGATTTATCTGTTTACAATGTTACATGGGAGGATATTTGTAACTTATTAAAACATTCTCATTATTATGGCAGTTAGAAGAAGTATAAACAGGGCACAGATGTGAGTTGAATATGAATGGATTTTTGTAAAAATTATGAAATTAAGGAGTGAGAGAGAAATGTACTAGGAGAAAGGGAAAGGGATAAGTGGAATGGTACACATTATCTGCCATAAAAAAGAAGCAAGAAAAAGCTTTTATATTGGGGGTAAGAGGGGGAAGAAAGAGTAAGTGAGTGAACCTTACTCTCATCAGAATTGGCTCAAATAAGAAATAACATACATATTTAATAGGGGTACAGAAATTTATCTTACACTGCAGGAAAATAGGAGAGGAATGAGATATGGGAAGGAGGGGTGATAAAAGAGAGGACCTATTAGAAGAGGGAGTGGTCAGGTAATTGTTTTTCATGTAATTGGGGGAAAATACCAAATAAATAAATACGAACATCCCATGAAAGCAATTATGACATTCTTCCTGCTCTCTGAACTTCCCAGAAGTAAGATCATCAGTCCTCTACCATTATTGGTAGAGTTTTTCCTGCAGATCCTTTAAGACAAATTGCTTTTGGTGGGGGGGGGGGCAATTCTGGAGTTGTCACTCTCCTCAGCAAGTCATCATATTGCCAGCCATATACTTCCTTTCCTTTGTCTCACCAATACCATTCTATTCAGTTCAAACTTGAAATCCTCTCCTTCCCAAATTCAATTGATGGTTTTCTTCACCACTTTAGACCTCTAAAAATCATCTTCAAAATTCCTTCTTTTCCTTCTTTAGCTCAAGTCCTTCTGTGCCTCACAACTAAATGTAAAAGTCCTTCTACTAATTAACACTCACACAAATAGTAAGGGGCAAAATTAGGACTCAAACCCAGGTCTTCTGATACCAAATCTCATGAGCTTTCTACTATATGCAGGAAAAATTTCAAAAGTGAAGATGGGGAGGTATCAACTCTAAGAAGATCCATGTGAGCACAAACTTGATAATGACAACATTTATTACATCAAATTTATATATCACTTTAATGTTTACAAAGTAATTTTCTCACAATGATAATATGAGATAGGTTGCACAGCCTTTATTGTCCCATATCATACAACTACTAAATAGCATTGCTAGGACTCAAGCCCTGGGTTCTTTTCACCACATCACAATTACCAGTTCTATTCTCCCAAGTCAAAATGAAATAAGGTAGCCTTAGCAGCTTCAGTTTGGGGATTTTAGTGAAACCTACAAACCTTTTATAATAATGAAAAAAGAGATATTGTGTAAGGGTCAGGTCACATACAAGTGCAATAGGAAGTAAACAGGCAATAATACTTGAGACTCCCAGAAGTGATTTCTGTGAGTAAACAGAGACTGCCTAATGGGCAGGAACTCTGGCCACATTGAGATGGCATTGTTAACAGGAGGAGTCTCCATCTCTGATTGGCTGTTGTGTGTACTCATAGACCCTATTTAAACTGTGGGGAGGAAGTTGCCCTCTTTGACCTGGTGTTCAGTGGGAGTCAGCAGGAGGTCAGCTAGGCAGGATGTAAACACGTGAATAAAAGATATTGAGCTTGCACATGGCTGTTCTCAAGCACTCTACCATGTATCTAAACTATCATTCCTATGAAATGATGGCCAAAGATCTCTGAAGACCTCAGACAGAGGTAGCTTGGTAAAATTGGTTTAAGCACTGCAAAAAACAGTGACCAGAGATTTCTCTGAGGGCCTGGGAATTAGAAGAGATTGGCAAAGCAGAACAAGGATATTTGCAAATGTAGTGAATGCCTAGAGTTAACATTCACAATATTCCAAAAATTAATCCTTTCATAAAAACTGCTATGTTGTTGGTAGGTTACTGATGATCATTATTCGTAAAGCAATTCATATCTGCAGGCATTTGACACATTTCATCAATATTTTTTCCCATTGTATAGATGAGGAAATGAGTGTTGTGTATTAAATTACGTACCCAGTAAATTGGTTGCACACAAGGAGGACTCATAGTACTCAACTAGATGTTTAGTTCAATGAGCTTTTCTATACTGCCTCATGAGATATATTTCAATAAGTTCTTTTCCTGTGGACACATCTACACTACTAGTACAGTAGAATAATCAAACCCAAATTGCCCAAAGGGCATCTAGGTGGTGTAGTAGGTTATAACAGCAGGCCTGCAGTCAGAAAGACAAGTTCAAATCCAGCCTCTGACACTTACTAGTTGTATGATGTGGGTAAGTCACTTCACCCCCATCTGCCTCAGTTCCTCATCTGTAGAATGACCTGGGATGGGCAAAGCACGTAGTATCTTCCAAGAAAACCCCAATGGGGTCACAAAGAATCAGACATGACTAAGAAAACTAAACAATAATTAACCAAATATGTAAAGTGAATCTATTGTATAGATTGAGAGACAATATGGGTTAGGGAAAAGTGCTAGACTTCAAATCAGGCAAACAGATTTGAGCTTCAACTTCCTGCTTTGTAAAACGCAGCTTATACTTTCTGATTTACCACTCTGACAAAGTAGTGAGGAAAATGCTGTGTAAACCTTAAAGTTCTTTATAATATGAAATGTTATTGTTATTAAACCTACATATATGAGAATCTTCCTAAGTGAACAAAATCTTATGAAAAACAAAATAATTAAAGAAGTATTTCCTCCCCTTATCCTACCTTCTTCTATCTCTGTGGCTTTGACCATGACTGAATTGAATACCTCCCCCTTGCTTCCCCAAAAAACATCTGTTGACATTCTTCTCTTCCTTCAAAATCCATTTAAGGTGTCAACTTTTCTATGACAACTCCCCAGATCTGCAGTATGGTATTGTGGAAATATGGATTTGAAATCAGAACCTTTTGCTTTTTTTCTGTCTTCAAGCATAGTTGAGCAAACAGTGATCCTAAGATAGCCATTCCCAGCATCAGTGTCTGTGCTCAGGCTTTGGCACAGTAAGGAAGCAATACTAGAGTGGGATGGAGCTCCATTAAAGAAGTACCAAATCTAACCCTTTAGGAGGCTTTGTTTTTTATTGAAGTTTTTTATTTTCAAAACATATGCAAGGATCATTTTTCAACACTGACCCTTGAAAAACCTTATGTTCCCATTTCTCCCCTTTCCCCCACCCCCTCCTCTAGATGGCATGTAATCCAATATATGTTAAACATGGTAAAAAATATATGTTAAATCCAATATAGACATACATAATTATACCATTTTCTTGCTGGACAAGAAAAATAAGATCAAAAAGGGAAAAAATGGAGAAAAAAATAAATTCAAGCAAACCACAACAAAAAGAGTGAGGATACTATGTTGTGTTCCACCCTCAGTTCCCACAGTCTTCTCTCTGAGTGTGGATGACTCTCTCCATTACAAGATCATTGGAACTGGCCTCCATCATCTGGGAGCCTTTGCTGAGAGACTTCTCCCTTATTCCACAGGGACTAAGCAAATAATGTTACCTACTTTTTGTCATTAGAAGCTAGGCACCTCCCAAACATCCTAGTCTATGATACCTATATATCGGACACTCTAGCATCAATGTGGAAGAACATTATTTGTTCCAGATTATACCAAGCAAAGAGTTATGCTAGATTTGCCACTGGCTATTCCACTGCTGCTAGGACTACTCCATTGCTAGTGGAATCTGTGTTGCTGTCCACTTTACTGCCACTAGGTCACAAGTGCTGCTACTCTAGAACAGGGCAGAGTGCTTCTCCTAACCCACTATACCAAAATCCAAACATCTCCCCCACCCAGGCCAAACTTTGTATCCTTTCAGTGAGGAAAGAGGAGTTAGCTGTGCCCCTCCTTTTCTGTCCTGTAAAAAAAAAAGCAAAAGAGGAAATCAGAAACTTAGCTAAGTTAAACGATATGTGCTATTGTTGTCATGTGAGAACGGTCACCATTTCTGCTGAGCTTGGGAAGAATACTCAGTGGTCTGCCCTAGGGGGTCCTCCACTCAGGTTTCCACCCACTTTTCACTGGAAGTACCACAGAGGAAAAAGAATTAGTCTTTATAGCTCTGGAGTGAAAATAAAAGCTGTTTTCTACTTTTAAATGGACCTAACCCTAATCTTTCCCCTCGGAAAATTGTGTTGGGTACATTTGTCCATGTCTTTAATTCAGGAAAGGTCTCTAGGATCTTGGGAGTTTCCAGCACTGTCCTTTGAAGTGACTTCCCCTAAATAATCTTAAGAAAGTCTACATAATGGGATTGCCTGTCATCTAGGGGAGGGAGTAGAGGAAGGGAGGGGAAATTTTGGAAAAATGAATACAAGGGATAATGTTATAAAAAAAATTACTCATAAAAAAAGAAAGTCTACATAGTTCAGTTCTTAATATAAAAAGTCCCAAGTAGTCATAGGATCATGAATTTAAAGCTGGAAGATACCTAAAAATTCATCAAGTCCATCAGGTCCATTCCCCCTCATTTTATAGAGAAAGAAACTGAAATCCAAGTTATGATTTGATACAAGTAGCAAGTAACAAAGATTTGCAAACTGATTGAAAATCTAGTCCTCCAGTGAATTCAATTCAATCCCCAAATTCCAGTTGTTAGGAAGAGCCCTGATCCATTTTAATTGGTGAATCTGAACATTTTAATCATCCCAAATATAAAGTTAAGCAAATTCCACAAATGACTATTGACATTTATCAACTTTGGAACATGGCTATTAAAGACCTAGCTCATGAACTTCGGAGTCACAGGATGGTAGACTTAAAATTTTCTCTGATCCCCACAATCTCTCAAAGCTCTTCAAAACAGAAATTATATATCCAACACACACACACACACACACACACACACACACACACACACACACACACACCCTTCATCTGCCTCCATGGTTGAGGATATACAGAATCTAAAATAATATGAAAAATAAACCAACCAATCCAAAACCTGATGCTCACTGACCTTGAATTCACTTAACATTCCCTCCCTTACCTTCCATACAACATGGAGCAAGCATGCACTAGCAAATCCAAGGCCCCAACTCTTACAACCTCGTTCCCTCTCCTTCTTTCCAAAACTGTGGACACCATGGCTACAAGCTGCAAAAATCTTTCCTTGTGATGATAGACAACTGTGCAGCCAGAGCACATCAGGAGTAAAAAGCCTGTAGGGGCCATAAAGTCATAGCACCAGTTTGACAGCTCTCTGGCAGATGAAAGCGCCAAGCCAAGGGAATTAAGTAAACTGGTGTGGAACAGGACATGTGTGGCAGCACTTCACCAAGTCTGAAGGAAAGAGCACGGTATCCAGCTAGGGTCAGTTCTTACACAGGTGAACTGTGAATTGCTCAGCATGAGAGGAGACTGAGACACTTTAAGATAGAGTCCTCAAGAAAATCACCATCAGAGGAGAGAGTCAGTGTAAGGGCCCTTTAAATGGGTGGACACAGTGCATCGGGAGATTTGAGTCCCGCAGGAAGTAATCTCTGTGGATATTAGGACTGACTGCCTTGTAGGTGAGATCTTGGCCACATTGAGATAGTTTTGTAATGGGTGACTCTCTCGCTGGTTGGCTGTGTGTGTGACCTCACAGGCCCTTTATAAGCCCACTGCAGGCAGCAGTCGCTCTCTTTACTCTGGCTCCCTAGCCTGGGTGGCCAAGGTGAGATGGGTAGCCAAAAGAGGTAAGGATTTTGGTAGTGAACACATAGGTCTTCAAACCAGGTGTTCACTCGGGAACCAACAAGTCAGGGCATCAGTCAGGGCATTATGTGAGTAGGTATAATAAAGGCTTTTAAGATTACATGTGGCTCTTCTTGAGCGCGCTACCGGTTATTAAGCTATAGATTCAAGAGATTGTGGCCAGAGACCTTTGAAGGCCTCAGGGGAGGTGAGCCGGGTAGAGTTGACACTGCAAAGGTTAGTGGTCAAAGGTACTCTGTTGGGCCTAGGGCAGACTAGTAATCATAACTGCCAGGAGGGCACATTACAAGTCAGAAAGTGAATAGGGGAAAATCAAGAAGAAAATTAAGACAGAAGTGAACAAAGATTTCAGGAAGAAGAAATATCAAACACGTTGAACATTAGCAGATAAGTAAACATGGAAAACATTAACAACAGAAAGAAATATGACACCCAGAGCTTATAAACAAGTTAAGACATCTATGAATAAATACTGAAAAACAAAAGAAAATTATTGAACATTTGATGAGACAAGAAGTCAGTGGAATGTGAGGGGAATGAACTGTATGTAAGAGCAGAATTAATGGCCTGTGCTGTAAAAAATAATGGGCAAATTTGAATCTGTGAGGGCGTTTCACTAAAAAACAAACAAAAAAGGGAGAGAGAGCAATAAACTGGGAAGGCAAATATACAGAAGAGAAGGATAATCTAGAAAAAGGGAAACAAAAATAATCATTAAAAAAATTAAGCTCACTTGCAAGCAAAAACTGATCTTGAAAACAGCATGCACAGGGACAATGTAAAGATGACATCTTCCAAAAGAACATGACAGGGTAGAAAACCTGTAATACCATAATGCAAGAAGTAATACAAGATAATTAAGATAATTAATCCTTCTGATCACAGGAAAATGAAATACCAATTGAAAAAATTACAGATCACCTTCAGGAAAAACAAGTCTGCCACCTCCAAGACATACAATGGTTAATGTTAAGAATTAAATTCAGAAAAAAGCTTCATAAGCCATCAAAAGAAAGACCTTCAAATACTATGGAAAGGAAATTCAAACAACAGAAGACTGTACCAATTTAATTTTTTTTCAATTTAATAAACATTAATTAATTAAGCATCTATTATGTGCCACGCACTCTGCTAAGCAGAGGGGATTTAAAAAAAAAAAAGAAAAGAAAGAAAAAGCAAAAGACTATCCTCATCCCTGTCCCTAAGTAATTTGAAAGTCTAATGCATACAAATATATACAAAGCAAGCTATATCAATTTGTGTTTGTTTCTTTTTTCTTTTCTTTCTTACTCTATCCCTTTTTTGAGATAAGTGAGATAGTATGGTACCTCTAGTAGCTTTTCTTTATCATGTTGGATAATTAAAGAGTCTTCTCCCCTATGGGTCAATTTGGAATGGAAAATGTGCCAAGTACAATTTAATTAGGTAGGTCAGTAAATTTGATGTTTGAAGAGCATTTCAATTCATATCTAGGTCAGATTTAGTCAGTGGTCTCTGATGAGCCCAGTTGTGATATTAGTCTTTGATAACTGCAATTGGTTTCAGTTTAATGGCTTTTTTGATGATTCAAGCAGCATGGTAGGTATTCACAACATATTCACAAAATCAGTTTAAGGAAAAAGACCTGGATCACAAAGCTCATTCAGCCAATTTATCTAAAACATTCTGGAAATCGAAAGTTACATCAAAATTTTACTCAAGATAGGTTTTTCCAAAGGTTTCAAACATGCTCTGCTTAGTACCAGCATGAACATAGCTACAGGTTCCCATGGGTCATCCCAAAAGGACTGGCTGTCCAGTCAACTAATAATGTACAGTAGTGAGTGGTTGGTCCAGAGGAAAGGATTGAGTGGACCCCTTCTTCTGTACCAAGAGTGTCCATTCTTTCCCATCCACCACTACTTATTGTTCCACCTTGGTGATGTGTCAGAAATGTCATAGATCCTGAACAACTAGTTGACTCAAGAGTAGTTTCCAGTGGCTGCTGTCCCCTTCAGGTAGTCCCTCTCCTCAGGGGACCTGATCTGTGCACATGCCAACTTACTGTCATTCACAATAACTTTGTCTCTCTTCATAGCTTTTTCTAAGGCTACCAGCATAAATGTAACTCCTTAAAGGCCCAGGCCTCTGCTTCCTCTATGGATCATCACATATCTCTGTCCCTTGTGGTCAATGTCCATCTTCTTAGCAACATACCCATTAAAGATGTCATGTACAACTTGAATTTCAGCATAATGACCCTGATCCTAGGGTCCCAAGTGGAGGAAGGCCTCCATTCTTACCCCTGAGGAAGACCTTACTGGGGTCAACCTATGCCCATACCCATATTCCTCACAGTGCTCATTATTAACCCAGGCATAGCTTTCTCATAGAGACTAGAACATTCCCATCTCCTAAGCCTCCTCTAAATCCCTGGAATTCACTAGTATAACTCCTTTTGATTCCACCTCAACAGTAATGTGGTCAAACATGACTTAAGCAAGTTGCTCCTTCACAGTCTGGACATTACTTTTATTAAGACTGGTTCTCAGAAAGCAGGGACCACAGTTGATGTCAAATCTGATGCTATCTGGGGCACTATATCTGAGTTACTTATATCAAAGGCAGCCATATTTTCAATAGTAAATCCATAATCAGAATGGACATCAGGAAGATAATCAAATTATGTATGAACAATTCCAGATAAGACAGCCACATTGCCAATCTGTTTCATTGCTGGCAAGAAGTCACCAAATATCTCCATTTCTTAACTCTTCAAACAATAATTTCTCCATGGGATCATTCACATAGAATATTTCTTTTACCTATATATTGGGCATGAAACCTTTCTTGATCCTCCAACAGCTCTTGTGGATCTTGTCCAGGCACCGAAGCTCATATTGTAGAGGCTCACAGCAACTCCTGGCTGCAGCCCTGCTTCAGCTTCTTCTGTCCACAATGAATCACCTCTGCTACATAGTGTAACACTTCCCCTTTTTGTGCTTCTCTTTTGAAAATTGAATTTTCTGTTCAGTTCTGGTCTTTTCATCAGGAAAGTTTCAAAGTCCCCCATTTCATTGAATTTTCATTTTTTTCCTCTGTTTGGTTTTGTTTTGTTGGGGGTTTTGTTGTTTTTGTTTTGTTTTGCTGAGGCAATTGGGATTAAGTGACTTGCCCAGGGTCACATAGCTAGGAAGTGTTAAGTGTCTGAAGCCAGATTTGAACTCAGGTCCTCCTGACTTCAGGGTTCTCTGATCTCTAAGCTCTCTGATCCTTTTACATGGAAGCTGATAGATCTCCCGTGATCCTAACTGTGGCTCCTTGATGTCTGAATTATTTCTGTCTGCTTACAGTATTTCCTCCTTGACCTAAGAGTTCTGGAATTTGGCTATAATATTATTTGATAGTTCCATTTTGAAATTTCTTTCAGGAAGTAATCAGTTGGAGTCTTTTGATTACTACTTTATCCTCTGTGTTTATAGATCAGGGATGTTTTCCTTAAAATTTCTTAAAGGATGTTATCCAGGCTCTTTTTATGGTCATGGTTTTCAGGTAGCCCAAAAGTTTTTAAATAATCTCTCCTGGGTCTATTTCCAGTTGTTTTTCTAGTGAGGTATTTTATATTTACTTCTGTTTTTCATTCTTTTGATTTAACTTGATTGATTTGTAATGTCTCATGGAGTCATTAGCTTCCACTTGCCCAATTCTTATTTTTAAGGAATTATTTTCTTCAGTTAACTTTTGTACCTTCTTTTCCATTTGGTCAATTCTACTTTTTAAGAAGTTATTTTTTTTCCCTAAACTACTGACTCTTTTTTCATGATTCTCTTGCATAACAATCATTTATTTTCCCAACCTTTCACAACTGGTCCACTATGCCACTGTCATAGTGAGCTAATACCATGTGTGTCAGTTGTTGATCTATGCTAGGGTTAGGAGCCTCCCACTGGCTTGTACAGACACTGCCTGCACTGGGTTGTACTCCCTTTTTACCTAAGTAAAACAGACAATTCCTGCAGTTCTAAGTCTTTTAGAGTTGGAAAATAGTTTTATCCCATCCTTTTATGGATTTTGTCACTCCAGAATTTGTTTTGAATAATAATTTAAAGTTGTTTCAAGGAAAGCTGGGGAGACCTAAGGCAACTTCCTGCTTTTTCTTCACCTCCTATATACAAGCTAAAGAAGAAATAATAAACAAAGGGAAGGTACTGGAATTAAGAGGGGCTGGAAACACTTCCTGTAGGAGATGTGATTTTAGCTAGGATTAAAAGGAAGTCAGGGAGGTCAGTAAAAAGGGAGAGCATTCCAGACATAGGGAACAGTCATAAAAAATACCCTGAACTTTTCTTATTTATAAAATAGCCACAAGGCTGTATTATTGGATTGAAGAGTACACTTTGGGGGAATAAAATGTAAGGAAACTGTATAGGTAGGAGAAGTTTAGGTTATGAAGGGCTTTGAATGTCAAACAAAACATTTTTATTTGCTTCTAGAGGTAACGGGGAGTTCCTAAAATTTATTGAGCAGGGAGGTGACAAGGTCAGACCTATACTTTAGGAAAATCATTTTGGTGATTGAATGGAGAATGGACTGGAATGTGGAGAGATTTAAGGCAGGCAGAACCACACCCCTTTCCAGCAGCTACTACAACAGTTAAGGAGAAAGGTAATGAAGGCCAACATTAAAGTAGTAACAGTACCAGAGGTAAAAAGGGGACATATTCAAGAGAAAATGCAGGAAGAAATGGAATAACATTTTCCAAAGAGCATAGTAAACATAGGCTTCACCCTGGGTGACTTACTTGAAAAGCTGAGCTTAACCATACATGAACATGTATAGATAGCCAACAATAAAAATGCATTTCAAAATACTTTCAGAAAGAAAACAAGAAATGAAGAGATTGCTTGCTTCTCAAACACCTCAAGCAACAGAAATGCTGGAGGTGTGAATAAAACAGCAATCAAGGACAGCAACAGCAATAGCAAGATAGCAGGGACAGTAAAGAGACTTCTTTTTAAATAGGATGAAGGTGAAAATTTAGTAGAGGTAACAGTAAAGAAGCATTATGAACAATTCCTAATGACACCCTGACTACACATGAATCAATGTTTTTCTGTGCTTTGGGACCACATTAATAATAAACATAAAAGGACATCTGGCCAAGATAGCGAAGAGGACAAACACACGTACTTAAGCTCCACATTTTCTCTCAGAATAATTTATTTCATGGCAAGCCTCGGAATTAGTGCTTGACTGAAAAATAACAGAAATAATTACCAAAAGAAGATATCCTCGAAATTTGCCAGAAAAGGCCTGTTTTTGCTCGTGGGCATAAACTGAAGGCAGGCAGCGGCAACACAGCAGACAGTGAGAGTAAGACAGGCAGCTCACATCTGAGCAGACCTGAGGGGGGGGGGTGCGGTGTGATCTCAACCATTTCTTCAGGAAGAACTTTAACACAGTGTTGGTTACTTTGCCCTGGCAGCAAGCCAGTAGACAAGCAGAGAAGGTAAAAACACAGGGGATGAAGACTATAACCCCAAAAAGCTAGGGTCTCTCAGGACCTGTCCACACACACCCCAGAGTTTCTCAGAGCCTCAGAGCGTAGACACAGCACAGCCATTTCTGTTCTGCTAGTGCCTCACTGCTGCCCCTGCAGTCTGTAGAGAAAGCTCGGTAATACCATCCAGCCCTCTCCCCTCCCCCCCAAAAAAAAGCAGACTGCATTTGTTTTTCTTGTTAGATTGTTTTCTTTGACTCTTCTTTGACAAAATGAGCAAAAAATTAAAATGGACTCTTAACTACTGATAGCTTCTATATGGCTAGAGAGCAGACTTTAAACCCTGAGGAGACTAAAAACAGACTGTCTCCAGATGAATGCCCAAAGAGGATATGATCTGGTCCTCAACACATAAGACTCTAATAGAAGAAATTTAAAAAGGCTCTCACAAGAGAGCTAGAAGAAAAATGGGAAAAGGAAAGGGAAGCTTGGCAAGAGAGTCTGGACAAGTCATCCCACTCATATAAAGATAAAGTGGATAAAGAAATCAAATCCTTGAAAAACAATTAGTGAGTTGGAAAAAGAAAATAAGTCTTTAAAAAATAAAATTAGCAAAATGGAAAAAAAATTCCATAGAACAAAACAACTCACTTAAAAACTCAATTGGACAATTAGAAAAAGATATAAAAAAGTGAGTGAATAACTCATTAAAAATCAGAATCAAAAATGGTCAAAGGAAATGAACAGACAATTCTCAGATGCATACATTGAAACTACTTATAGCCATATGAAAAGATGTTCCAAATCATTATTAATCAGAGAATGCAAATTAAGACAACTCTGAGATACCACTACACACCTGTCAGATTGGCTAAGATGACAAGAAAAAATAATGATGAATGTTGGAGGGGATGTGGGAAACCAGGAACACTGATACATCGTTGGTGGAACTGTGAATACATCCAGCCATTCTGGAGAACAATTTGGACCTATGCTCAAAAAGTTATCAAACTGTGCATACCCTTTGATCCAGCAGTGTAACTACTGGGCTTATATCCCAAAGAGATTTTAAAGAAGGGAAAGGGACCTGTATGTGCAAGAACGTTTGTGGCAGCCCTCTTTGTACTGGCCAGAAACTGGAAACTGAGTGGATGCCCATCAATTGGAGAATGGCTGAATAAATTGTGATATATGGATATTATGGAATATTATTGTTCTGTAAGAAATGACCAACAGGATGATTTCAGAAAGGCCTGAAGAGATTTACATGAACTGTTGCTGAGTGAAATGAGCAGGACCAGGAGATCATTATATACCTCAACAACAATACTATATGATGATCAATTCTGATGGTCATGGCCCTTTTCATCAATGAAGTAAACCAAATCAGTTCCAATAGAGCAGTAATGAATTGAACCAGCTACACCGCAACAAAAGAACTCTGGGATGATGACTAAGAACCACTATGTAGAATTCCCAATCCCTCTATTTTTGTCTGCCTGCATTTTTTATTTCCTTGACAGGCTAATTGTACACTATTTCAAAGTCCGACTTTTTTGTACAGCAAAATAACTGTTTGGATATATATATATATATATATATATATATATATATATATATATATAATATTTATATATAATATATATAATATTTATATATAATATATATAATATATATAATATTTAATTTAATTTAAACTTTTTAACATATTTAACATATAACCTGCCATCAGGGGGAGGGGGGAGGGGGAAGGAGGAGAAAAATTATAACAAAAGGTTTGGCAATTGTCAATGCTGTAAAAAAATCCATGCATATTTCTGGTAAATTAAAAGCTATAATAAAAAAAATCAGAATTGAACAAATGGAATTGAATGACTCGAGGAGACATGAAGAATCAGTCAAACAAAACCAAAAATATGACACAATGGGAAAAAATGTCAAATACCTTCTTGGGAAAACAACAGACCTGGAAAATAGATCTAGGAGAGATAATCTGAGAATTATTGGACTTCCTGAAAAATATGATGAAAAAAAAAGACTCTGGAAACTATCTTCCAGAGAGAACTGCCCAGATGTTATAGAAACAGAGGGTAAAATAAATATTGAAAGAATTCATCGATTACTTACTGAAAGGGGACTCTAAAATCAAAACTCCAAGAAATTTAGTGGCCAAATTCCAGAACTATCAGATGAAGGAAAAAGTACTGCAAACTGCCAGAAAAAAATCAATTCATATATAGAGGAGGCACAATAAGGATTACTCAGGATCTAACAGCATCCAACAGCATCCATATTAAAGGATTAAAGGGCCTGGAATCTGATATTCCGAAAAGGCTAAGGAACTTGGTATGCAGCCAAAAATAACTTAAACCAGCATCTTTTTCCAGGGAAGAAGTTGAATACTCAACAAAATAAATGAATTTCATCTATTTTTGATGAAAAACTAGATCTAAACAAAAAGTTTGATCTACAAATATAGAACTTAAGAGAAACCTAAAAAGGTAAAAAAAAATCTTGGGAATTATATTTCTGCTATACAAACATATAAAGAACACATGTATACTTCGTTCTAGAAACTAGAGGTGGGAAGGAAATTGTACCAGAAAAAGGGTAAAGTGTGGGTACTACCTCTCACGAAGAGTCAAAGGAAACCTATCATATCTGAGAGAAAGAATGGAAGGGGATGAACATAGTGTGTATCTTACTACCATTAGAATTGGCTTAAAGAGAAAAATATTAGACATATTCGATTTATGGTGAAACTTCTCCCACCTCATGGGAAAAGTGAAAAGGGAAGGAATAAGCTAAGGGGAAGGGAATACAGAAATTGTGAGGAAAAGGGGTAAGATATGAGGAGGAACTCTAAGGTGAGGGGAGGGATACTAAAAAGGGAGGGCTATGAGAAGCAAGTGGTGCTCACAAGTTTAATACTGGGGAGGGAGATAAGGGGGAAGGAAATGAAAAAAGCATAAGCAGTGGTTAACAAGATGGCAAGTAATACAGAATTAGTCATTTTAACCATAAATGTGAATGGGATAAAGTCCCCCATAAAGAGGAAGCAGTTAGTAGACTGGATTAAAGCCAGAAACCTACAATATGTTGTTTACATGAAACACACTTGAAGAAGGCAATACATACAGAGTAAAGGTAAAAAGGTTGGAACATAACCTACTATGCTTCAGGTGAAGTAAAAAAAGCAGGGGTAGCCATCCTGATCTCAGATCAAACAAAAGCAAAAATTGATCTAATTAAAAGAGATAAGGAAGGCCACTATATCTTGCTGAAGTGTAGCATAGATGATGAAGCAATAACAATATTAAACATATATGCACCAAGTGGTGCAGCATCTAAATTCTTAAAAGAGAAATTAAGAGAGCTGCAAGAAGAAATAGATAGCAAAACTATAATAGTGTGATATCTCAACTTTGCAATCTCAGAATTAGATAAATCAAACCACAAAATAAATAAGGAACAAGTCAAAGAGGTATATAGAATACTAGAAAAGTTAGATATGATAGATCTTTGGAGAAAACTAAATGGAGGCAGAAAAGAGTACACTTTCTTCTCAGCAGTTCATGGAATCTATACAAAAATTGACCTTATATTATGATATAAAAATCTCAAACTCAAATGCAGTAAGGCAGAAATAGTAAATGCATCCTTTTCAGACCACAATGCAATGAAAAATTACATTCAATAAAAATCCAGGGGAAAATAGACCAAAAAATAATTGGAAACTAAATAATATCATACTAAAGAATGATTGGCCAAAACAGCAAATCATAGACATAATTAATAACTTCAACAAAGAAAATGACAATAATGAGACGTCATACCAAATGTTGTGGGATGCAGCCAAAGCAGTAATAAGGGGAAATGTTATAACTCTACAGGCCTACTTGCATAAAATAGAGAAAGGGAAGGTCAATGAATATATGTACTGACTTAACACTTAGTAAGAACCTAATATCTCATTATCTCATTAGCACTTAGTAAAAACCTAACATTCTCCTCCTTTCTTTTGATTTAGAACATAGGGTGGTCATGACCTTGAAACATAAATCCATCAATATGGGAGGCATTACACATAATTACATAGATTACATAAACACATAGTAACATAGTACATAGTAACATAACACATGCTAGAAGTATGTAACAAATAACATGATCAAATAATCATAAATTGAGAATTTATAAATGTCCATAAGTCCATTGTCCATTAGTCTCATCTTGTGTTAGGAAATCCAATGATTCCTGCTGGTTTTTAAAGTTCTTTAACAGTCTTCTTATTAGCCATGCTCTTTCAGTGTCAGATGTTTCTTAGATTGTCTCCTTTGTTTTGAGGTCTTTCTCTTTTTCTGTCTCTCCGATGGACAAGGCGAATACAACTCGTTGGCACCCATCTGATTCCTTCTCCATCTGAAGAAATACAAGCAAACGCTCTCTCCCAGGAAGTTAACCTATCTAATTACCTTCCATTTACCGCTTTCTAAATCTTTTCTCATCATCTGACAATTACATTGGAGTTGTTGACACTGGACACAGCCCTGTTGGTTTAAAAGGCCTGGATTCTTTCAACTAAAAATGCCAAAAAAATAACAAATTAAAACCCCCCCAAGGCTAACATTAACTCGAAATTCTAAAAATAAAAGGGGAGATTAATAAAATTGAAAGTAAAAAAAAACATTGAATTAATTAATAAAACTAAGAGTTGGTTCTATGAAAAAACCAACAAAATAGATAAACCTAAGGGTAAATCTGAGTTAAAAAAGGAAAGAGGAAAATCAAATTGGTAGTCTTAAAAATGAAAAAGGAGAACTCACCACTAATGAAAAGTAAATGAGAGCAATAATTAGGAATTACTTTGCCCATCTTTATGCCAATAAATTTGATAATGGAAGAATACCTTCAAAAATATAGCTTGCCCAGATGAACAGAGGAAGAAGTAAATTGGTTAAACAGTCCCATCTTAGACACAAAAAATAGAACAAGGTATTAATCAACTACCTAAGAAAAAACCCCCAGTAACAGATGGATTTACATATGAATTCTACCAAACATTTAAAGAAAATTAACTCCAATGCTATATAAACTATTTGAAAAAATAGGGATTGAAGGAGTCCTACCAAATTCCTTTTATGACACAGACATGGTACTGATACCTAAACCAGGTAGGCTAAAAACAGAGAAAGAAAATTATAGACCAATATCCCTAATGAATATTGATACTAAAATCTTAAATAAAATATTAGCAAAAAGATTACAGAAAATCATTCCCAGGATACTACACTATGATCAAGTAGGATTTATACCAGGAATGCAGGGCTGGTTCAACATTAGGAAAACTGTTAGCATAATTGACTATATCAATAACCAAATTAGCAAAAACCATATGATTATCTAAATAGATGCAGAAAAAGCATTTGATAAAATCCAACATCCATTCCTAATAAAAGCACTTGAGAGTATAGGAATAAATGGACTTTTCCTTAAAATAATGAGGAACATATATTTAAAACTATCAGTAAGCATCACACATAATGGGGATAAACTGGAACCAATCCCAATAAGATCAGGAGTGAAAGAAGTTTGCCCACTATCACCTTTTACTATTCAATATTGTATTAGAAATGCTAGCCTCAGCAATAAGAGTAAAGAAAGAGATTAAAGGAATTAGAGTAGCTAATGAGGAAATCAAATTATCACTCTTTGCAGATCATATGATGGTAAACTTAGAGAACCCCAGAGATTCTACTAAAAGGCCATTAGAAATAATTTACAACTTTAGCAAAGTTGCAGGATACAAACTAAATCCACATAAATCCTCAGCATTTTTATGCATCACCAACAAAATCCAACAACAAGAGATACAAAGAGAAATTCCATTCAAAATAACTGTCGATAGCATAAAATATTTGGGAATCTACCTATCAAAGGAAAGTCAGGAATTATATGAGCAAAATTACAGAACATTTTCCACATAAATAAAGTCAGATTTAAATAATTGGAAAAATATTAAATGCTCTTGGATAGGCCAAGCGAATATAATAAAGATAACAATACTCCCTAAACTAATCTATTTATTTAGTGCTATACCAATCAGACTCCCAAGAAACTATTTTAATGAACTAGAAAAAATAACAACAAAATTCATATGGAAGAACAAAAGGTCAAGAATTTCAAGGGAATTAATGAAAAAAAATTAAATGAAGGTGGCCTAGCTGTACCTGATCTAAAACTCTATTATAAAGCAGAAGTCATCAAAATCATTTGGTATTGGCTAAGAAATAGATTAGTTGATCAGTGGAATACATTAGGTTCACAAGACAAAATAGTCAATAACTATAGCAATCTAGTGATTGACAAACCCAAAGATCCCAACTTTTGGGATAAGAATTCATTGTTTGACAAAAACTGCTGGGAAAACTGGAAATTAGTATGGCAGAAATTAGGCATGGACCCACACTTAACACCACATACCAAGATAAGATCAAAATGGGTCCATGATTTAGGCATAAAGAATGAGATCATAAATAGATTAGAGGAACATAGGATAGTTTACCTCTCAGACTTGTGGAGGAGGAAGGAATTTGTATCCAAAGGAGATCATTATTGATCACAAAATAGAAAATGTTGATTATTTCAAATTAAAAAGCCTTTGTGCAAACAAAACTAATGCAAACAAGATTAGAAGGGAAGCAACAAACTGGGAAAACATTTATACAGTTAAAGGGTCTGATAAAGGCCTCATTTCCAAAATATATAGAGAATTGACTCTAATTTATAAGAAATCAAGCCATTCTCCAATTGATAAATGGTCAAAGGATATGAACAATTTTCAGATGATGAAATTGAAACTATTTCCACTCATATGAAAGAGTGTTCCAAATCACTATTGATCAGAGAAATGCAAATTAAGATAACTCTGTGATACCACTACACACCTGTCAGATTGGCTAAGATGACAGGAGAAAATAATGATGAATGTTGGAGGGGATGTGGGAAAACTGGGACACTAATACATTATTGGTGGAGTTGTGAACGAATCCAGCCATTCTGGAGAGCAATTTGGAATTATGCCCAAAAAGTTATCAATCTATGCATACCCTTTGATCCAGCAGTGTTACTACTGGGCTTATATCCCAAAGAGATACTAAAGAAGGGAAAAGCACTTGCATGTGCCAATGTTTGTGGCAGCTCTTTTTGTGGTGACTAGAAACTGGAAAATGAATGGATGCCCATCAATTGGAGAATGGTTGGGTAAATTGTGGTATATGAATGTTATGGAATATTATTGTTCTCTAAGAAATGACCAGCAAGATGAATAAAGAGAGACTTGGAAAGACTTATATGAACTGATGCTGAGTGAAATGAGCAGAATCAGGAGATCATTATACACTTCAACAGCAATAATGTAATGAGGATGTATTCTGATGCAAGCGGACATCTTCAACATACATAAGATCTAATTCAGTTCCAATTGATCAATGATGGACAGAAGCAGCTACACTCAGAGAAGGAACACTAGGAAATGAATGTGAACTGTTTGCATTTTTGTTTTTCTTCTCAGGTTATTTTTACCTTCTGAATCCAATTGTTCCTATGCAACATGAGAACTGTTAGGTTCTGCACACATATATTGTATCTAGGATATACTATAACATATCTAACATGTATAAGACTGCCTGCCATCTAGGGGAGGGGATAGAGGGAGGGAAAGGAAAAGTCAGAACAGAAGTGAGTGCAAGGGATAATGTTGTAAAAAATTACCCATGCATATGTACTATCAATAAAAAGTTATCAAAAAAAATAAAAATAATAAACATAATAAAAGGTACCATGTATGTACTACTTACACTATTCATTGCCCCATTACAACATAGAAGGGTACATGAAGGGGTAGAGGTAAAAAGAAGAGGGGGATAGAGAGGAATATGTGTCTTACAATAAGGGGAAGGTGACCCCTATGTTTTCATAAAGAGAAGATCCTGTAGGAAAGTGAGTTACGGCTGGGAGTGAGAGTAAAACTACACTAATTTGCTAATGGTATGATGGTTTACGTGGAAAAACTTAGGGAATCAACAAAAAAGCTAACAGACAATAGTTTCCAAAAAATTGCAGACTACAAAATAAGTTCTCAAAAGTCAATACTATTTTTATATAATAATAAAACAAAACACAAGAAATGATAATAGAAAGTAAAATCCCACTCCGAATAACAATAAAATGCATGAAATATCTGGGGAACTGACCTATCAAAGCACACAAAAGACTTATATCGATTCAATTGTGAAGTACTCCTTAAAGAAATTTAAACAGCTGGTGGAATACTCAGTCCTCATGGCCAGGCTCTGTCAGTATAATAAAAACAATAATGCCAAGTTTAATTTATACTTTTAATGCTATCTCAATCAAATTTTTGTGATACAGCTAAAGCAGTCTTCAGGCGGAAAATCATATCCTTACAATCATATATTAACAAAATAGAGAGAGGATTAATGAATTTAATACGTATCTAACAAATTAGAAAGCCAACAATTTTTAAAATCTAAAATAAGCACAAAAGAGCAGATATTACAAACTGAAGAGTAAGTAGACAAAATGGAAATGAAAAAAATAATAACAATTCAATAACAACAATTTTGGGATACTTTATGGAACCTAATAAAATAAGGACATTCATCTGGAAAAACAAAAAGATCTAGAATATCAAGGGAAATGGTTTCCAGTCTTCAAACAATATTATAAAGAAGCAATCATCTAAATTATTTTGTTTTGGTTAAAAATAAAGCAATAGATTTATGTAGCTACAAAGAGAATGAGAAATAAAAGAATTCAATAGCCCAATGTTTGATTGGAAAATATAATGTTTGAGTGGAAAATATAATTTACCTAGGGAAAAACTTATTTGATAAAAATTTCTAGGAAAACTGGAAAACAGTCTGACTGAAATAAGGTTTAGACCAATATCTTACACCATATTCTATAATGCATTCTAAAAGATGTCATAATATTAAAGATCATACCTTAAAAAAAATTAGAAGAGAAGCACATCACATACCTTTCAAAGCTATGGGTAGGAGATGTATTATTGACCAAACGAAAAATAGGGGCAATTGCAAAAGAGAAATAGATTATTTTGATTACATGAACCTGAAAGGCTTCTCTCTACCCAGATAAAAATTAATGCACCTAGGATAAGAAAAAAAGTGATCGAATATATCAAATTTCTCTGACAAGGATATAGTATCCAAGATGTACAAACAATTTCTGTGTGTATATGTATATGTGTACATACACTTTTTTGTATATGATAGCCATTCCCTAATAGATAAATGGTCAAGGAACATGAACAAATAGTTTTCAAAAAAAGAACTGCAAAATGGGAAAGGACCCACATGTGCAAAAATGTTTGTAACAGTCCTTTTTGCAGTGGGAAGAAACTGGAAACTGAGTAGATCCCCAGTTGGTATATGTATGTTCTGAAATATTATTGTTCTTTAAGCAACAAAAACAGGATGATTTCAGGAAGACCTGGAGAGACTTACATGAACCGATGTTAATTGAAGTGAGTAGAATCAACAGATCATTGTACATGGCAACAAGATTATGTTATTATCAACTGTGATAGATTTGGCTCTTTTCAACAATGAGAAGATTCAGGCCAATTCCAATGAACTTGTGATAGTGAGAGCCATCTCTATCCAGAGAGAGGACAATGGGGACTGAATGTGGATCACAACATTGTATCTCTACCTTTTTTGTTGTTTGATTGCTTTTTCCTTTCTCATTTTTTCCCTTTTTTATTTGATTTTTTTGTGCAGCTTGATAATTGTGGAAACATGTATAGAAGAATTGCACATGTTTAACATATATTAGATTGCTTGCTTCTAGGGGAGGAGTTGGGTAAGGGAGGGAGAAAAACTTGGAATACAGGGTTTTACAAGGGTGAATGTTGAAAATTATTTTGCATGTATTTTGAAAATAAAAAGCTATTATTAAAAATTAATTAATTTTAAAAAGAACTGCAAAGCATTTACAACCACATAAAAAACTTCTCCAAATCACTATTAAATACCTGAGGTTTCTCCTGACATCCTACAAATTGGCAAAAATTGCAAAAAATGGCAATAGCTAATGTTGGAGAAGCTATACAAAGGTAGGCACACTAATTCATTGTAGGTGGAGCTGTGAAATATTACAATCATTTTGGAAAACAATTTGGAATTATGAAAATAAAGTAACTAAAATGTCCATATCTTTTTGAACCAGAAACTCTAATACTAGACTTATACCCCAAGAAGGCCATCAATACAAGATATATATATATATATATATATATATATATATATATATATATATATATATATATATATATATATATATATATATATACTCCAAAATGTTTATAGCAGTACTGTTTGTGATAATTAAGAACTGGAGGAATAGGGGCAGCCAGGTGGGCGCAGTGGATAGAGCACCAGCCCTGAATTCAGGAGGACCCGAGTTCAAATCTGGTCTCAGACCCTGTGTGACCCTGGGCAAGTCACTTAACCCCAGCCTCAGAAAAAAAAGAAAAGAAAAGAAAGAAAGAAAAAAGAACTGGAGAATAATCAAGCAAATTGTGATACATAATTTGTAATAGAATTACAATTATATATCTATATCTATATCTATCTATCTATATCTATCTATCTATCTATAAATCTATATTCTGCTGTAAGAATTTGTAAAAATAAAGGGATTTGACTGCTTTATCTCTACTAGTAGTAGTAGTTCTAAATCTTATAGACAAGGTTGATGAGACTGCTAATATGAGTCTTTTAAAAATGGGAAAAGGAATAGATTTCAAAATATTTCTCTAGTTCAACTATAAGTGTCAGAAATTTTACTCTCCTAAGTTAAGTAATTGTCTTCAGTAGATCCTATTAAATGCCAGGATCAATTACATATAAACCCATTGTCACTTATCAATCTATTAACAATGATTTGTTTATTAGATTGGTGAGAGAGTAGACATCTGGATATGGATCAGAGGAGAGATAAATTCTGATGAATAAATAGATTTTGAGAATGAAATATTTCTTAGGTACGGTGTCACAATGTGGATAGCTGAAGATAAAACATGACTATTTAGGGAAGGATATTGAACTTTGAAGAGTAGATAAATGATTTCATAATATTATTTAGGTAAGACCTATGGCAATACCAAAAGACCTAAGAAAGATTCCTGATATCTGTAAAATATTGCACAGATTCAAAAATGAACAAATTATATTTTTGGAAAGTAAATACTTTCTTATAGAGACATGTTCATTTTCATGCTCTGATATGCATCCCTGAATTTGGTATTGGTTTTTAAATTGCCCAATAGATCAGTACAGTAAATAGAACTCAATAATCCAGTGTTTGATAAAGTAGAAAATATAAATTATCTTGGAAAACAACTCCTGATTTGATAAAATTGCTAGGAAAACTGGAAAACAGCCAGGCTTAGACCATAATGCATTCTAAGAGAAGAGACCCAATATTAAAGATCATACTGAAAGGAATGATGATGAAAATGGTCTATTTTGCAGTATTAATTTCTCTATATTTTCTCTCTTATATCTAACATAGGTTTATTAACTCTCCCACAGGGCTAATAAATATTAAAGGTTTTTGCAGCCTTCTCACTTTAGAAGATCCCTCTCTCCTGGCAACTCTCTCCTTCAACTAATGATTTTCTCCTGGAAACTCATTTTTGAGAAAGTGTAACCATGCTCATGCCTTTACTCCCTCTTCATGCTCTATTTCTTACTCTGTAAATATCATCAATAACATTAGCATTTACAAATCTTTAAAGGTTTGCAAAATACTTTATGAATATTACTTCATTTGATACACAACAACCTTGAATTCAGAGAAGCCTGGAAAGATCTATATGAAATGATGCAGAATGCAGAGTCTATAAAGTAAAATATGTTGACTTAAACAATGTAAATGGAATAACAACCAATTCCAAAAAGTCAAAAGTAAATGTAACAAAATTATAAAGATCAAATAAACTCAAGTGAAGACATAAGAGAAAACATATCTCAATCATTTTTTGTGGAGTAGGAGGTGCACAGGTGTTATACAATGCACATATTTTTGGGCTTGTTTAAATATATTGATCAGTTGTGCTGATTTGTTTTCTCTATAAAATTACTACTTATTATATGGGATGACTCTCTGGAAGGGGGAGCATAAGAGTTACTTAGGATAATTATGATGATGTAAGAAATAGAAGATGTTAAGCTTACAAGGTGATAATTCAGGTTGTCTAAACAATTCTCTAGCTCAGAGTTCACACTTTTAGTTCAACCTTTAAAAGGAGTTTGCACCTTTTGACTTCTGGGGGGAGTTTACATGTTTAAAGGAGTTTGCACCTTTAAGAGAAGCAAGTTCATTGGTTGAAGTATTTCCCACAGGCCCCTGAGTTCTCACGGGCCCATTCTCAGCTAGGATAAAAGAGGAGGGCAGTGGGGCAAGGAGTCAGTCTAGACTGGGAGATTAAGTTTAGACAGCAGTCTGGAAGGAGAGTCTAGACTGGGAGAAGAACAAGACTTCCTGGGAGAACTTCAGGGAAGCTCAAGGAGATTCAGAGCCAGGATTCAGGAAGAAGAGGATTCAAGATTCTACCTTCCCTCTGGCTGGAGGCTCCAGAAGCTTCCCAAGAAACCTGCTCACAGAGGAAAAGATTGTACAGAAAAGAGACCTCCTCCCAGAGAAGGATTATAACTTAGAGATGAGAGGAATATTACATTTTGGCGCCCAAAGTGGGGCAAAGACTTTTGCTTATCCTGACTAGGGATGATTCTGAGCCCTTCAGAGGAGCTAGCCCAGACCTTCACAATCTGGCACCCAAACAGGGACAGACACGATCCTGATTCTAGTGGAAAAGCCTCAGATCCAGATCTCAGTGGAAAAGTCTTTCTGACCCAGAAGTGTGAGTAACAAGGAAACTTTGTTAAAGAGCTAAAGCAGAATTTCAGTGAAATGGGGCAAATGTTTAGAAAACAGCCTTCTGTTTCTGTTCAAGGAAAATGTTTAGAGAGCGTTGTCAAGGTTATGAAAAGCCAAGGATTGATTGTAATTTTGGAGGAGATCACTGAACTTTTAAAAACTGTAGAGCACACATCTCCTTGGTTCTCCAAGGAACAAGAATTGGATATAGACGAGTGGAAATTAGTAGGAGAGCAACTAGGTGAACACTACAGTTCCAAACCAAACTTAATTTCCAAAGATATACTTCATACATACAATTTAATTCAAGTGGCTTTAAGAAATTATATAAATGTTAGATTAAGGAAAAAGAAGAAGGAGCAAGAAGGGGAGGTGCCAACTAAACAAGGTGAATCAGATAACAATGGAGTTAAGTACAATTCTGAGCAACAGAAGCATTTCCCATCTCCTCCCTCAATTAACCGTTCAGGGGTGGAGCAAGAAGGAGGAGGGGAAGAGGCAGAAACACAAACAGAATCGCCTGTTAAGCAGCCTATGACAAGATTAGAAAAAGCATTGGTTAAAGCTAAGAGAGAAGGACAGGATATAAGTGATTTTACACATGCATATCCTGTGATTGAAGAAATTGACTCTTTAGGTCAAAAAAGGAGAAGATATACAACCTTTAGATTTGAATAAAATTAAAGATTTGAAAAAAAAGTTGTACCCTTTATGGGGCTACATCAGCTTATGCTAAAATAATGCTAGGTGGTTTGTCTTATGAAGTCCTAACCCCAAATGATTGGAAATCCAGAACCTGGACAAAATCTGTTGTGGCTTGTGGAGTTTCATGAATTATGTAAGATCCAAGTCAGACGCAATTTGGAAACAGGATAATACACAATTCACTTTTGAGCAATTAGTTGGTGAAGGTCAGTATGGAGAGAATTCAGAATAGATTAATTATACCATGACAGTGTATGAGCAAATTGCTAAGGCTGCAATAAAAGCTTGGGGTTCCCTCCCCGGACAGAAAGATAGAGGGTAAACTTTCACTAAAATAGAGCAAGGTCCCAATGAACCTTTTGCAGATTTTGTTTGCAAACTGCTGGAGAAAATGCAGCTACAGAAATAATGACCAGACATCTAGCTAAGGAAAATGCCAATGAGATTTGCAAAAGAATTATATGAGGATTAGACAAAGATGCTCCTTTAAAGGAGATCATAAGACACTGTGCTACAGTGGGAACAAATACTTTTTTAAATAATTTTTTATTAATTTTAAAAATTATAACATTTTCTTTGACAGTACATATTCATAGGTAATTTTTTTACAACATTATCCCTTGTACTCCCTTCTGTTCCAAATTTTTCCCCTCCTTCCCTCCACCCCCTCCCCTAGATGGCAGGAATTCCCATACATATTAAATATCTTATAGTATATCCTAGGTACAATATATATGTGCAGAACTGAATTTTTTTGTTGTTGTTGTTGCAAAGGAAGGATTGTATTCGGAAGCTAAAAATAATCTGGGAAGAAAAACAAAACAAAACAAAACAGTGCTCACAGTTTATACTCATTTCCCAGTGTTCCTTTTCTGGATGTAGCTGATTCTATCCATCACTGATCAATTGGAATTCGATTAGCTCTTCTCTATGTTGAAGATATCCACTTCCATCAGAATACATCCTCATACAATATCATTGTTGAAGTGTATAATGATCTCCTAGTTCTGCTCGTTTCACTCAGCATCAGTTGATGTAAGTCTCTCCAAGCCTCTCTGTATTCTTCCTGTTGGTCATTTCTTACAATGATATTCCATAACATTCATATACCATAATTTACCCAACCATTCTCCAATTGATGGACATCCATTCATTTTCCAGTTTCTAGCCACTACAAAAAGGGCTGCCATAAACATTTTGGCACACACAGGTCCCTTTCCCTTCTTTAGTATTTCCTTGGGATATAAGCCCAGGAGTAGCACTGCTGGGTCAAAGGGTATGCACATTTTGATAACTTTTTGGGCATAATTCCAGATTGCTCTCCAGAATGGTTGGATTCTTTCACAACTCCACCAACAATGCATCAGTGTCCCAGTTTTCCCACAGCCCCATCCAACATTCATCATTATTTGTTCCTGTCATCTTAGCCAATCTGACGGTATGTAATGATATCTCAGAGTGAACAAATACTTTTTACACCCAGACTATGATGAACATGGAAAGACAGGGTCCCTCCTGGCAAAGGACTTCTAGAGAAACTCGTAGATGTTTTCAATGTGGAAAAATTGGACATCTAAGAGCTCAGTGTAGATATGGAGATAGAGTGAGAAGACAGGGTGAGAGAAGACCTAAAACTCCATCTTTTGGTATTGTAAGGCAGAAGGAGAAGTGGAATGATAATAGATTGTAATTAGGTAAGGGAATTTCAGAATTCATGAACATGGAAGTGGTGCATTTATGAGTGATATCAAGATCATGGGAATCTTTTGTTTAGCTGAGGTGGACATCATATAGTTTCCCAAATATCCAGCCCAGTCTCTTTTTCCTATTATCTCCAGGTCTAGCTCATTGTGAATATATAGTGTCTCTCTTAGATACCTGTATTAATGCATATACAAGTACACACACATATGTATATACATTCATACATATGTAAACATATATGGCCAAACTCAGTGTACTGCTCATTTAGTTCCAGATCATAATCTTACCACAGATTTTTTCTATTTTGATTTTCCAGTGCAGATGTTCAAGTCAATCTCTTTAAAACTATAGGAATTTAGCATTAAATAATTAGATAGAATTTTAAGTCTCCTTTGGTTATATGCTTCAGTAAATGTAGTTGCTTTCTCCTCCCTTTTGTTCATTTGGAATTTGAATTGTGTGTTGGTAATGTTTTCATGTCTCCTTTTCTTTAGATAAACCTGTTCACTTAGAAGGCATCTCGTCCAATGTACACCTTACTAACAAGAAATCATCCAAATTTTGCTTGAAGTCTTCTAGATACAGAAAACTCAGCCTTAATGGTTAGGAAATTTTTTCTTTATATAAACTAAAAAGCATCCTCTCTTCTTATTCTGTTATTTTAACTCCTTCAATATTCTTGGAATGCATTAAGGTTCTGAAGGGATACTGGTTTCTTCCCCCTCATTAGAATATTAGCAATATATTGTCATGTGATTCCTTTAAATTATTTAAATAAATTTACTTTTCTAGGATTCCTTGAACTCTTGAATTTGTATTTTAAAGTTAAAACATAGCTCTGGCTTTTCATTAGAAATATTTGAAAGTTCTTTATTCCATTTATATTTCATTCCCCCCCCAACCCATCCCCCCTCCCTCCATGTGGAATAATACTAAATTTTGCATAGTAAGTTATTCTTGATTTGAAAGTGCATATCTTTTGCTTTTTGAAATACTATATTCCAGGATTTTCTCTCTTTTTTCATAGAAGCTACCAGGTTTTATGTTATCCTGACCATAGTTCCTTGGAATCTGAACTCTTTTCTGTATGTTCATAATATTTTTTTCTTTGCTATGATGTCTCTGAATTGATATTTCTGGTACTTTTTTCCTTTTGGAGTTCCTTTCAGGAGGTGATCAGGGGATTATTTCTAACTATACTTTGATCTCTGGTATTAAAGTTTTCATTTATGACTTCTTAAAACAGTGTCCAGGATTTTTTTTTAAATATGGTTTTCAGGAATTCCAATGAATTTTAAATGATGTCTTTTTGATTTGTTTTGCATATCACTTGTTTTTTTTAATATATATATTTATGTGGGGGTTTATGTGTGTGTGTGTGTGTGTATACACACACACACATATGTATGCATAAATATGCTTGGGGTGGAGGGAGATATAAAAGGGAAAAAAGAATAAAGTAAAAAAGGTATACAGCATATCACATGTTTATATCAACTATCTTTAATTTTTCTAATCTTTTAATTGTGTTTGAATATTTCTTCCTGTTTCAAGGAGTCAACTTTTAATAGAAAATAACAGAAATTTAATTATTTAATTAATTAAATAGAAATTAATAAAATTTAATAGAAAATAACTTTTAAATAGAAATAACTTCTATTTAGTCTTTTTCACTTCTTGAAAGTGATTTCTTGGTGTAGTTTACCAATTTTCTATTTCCATTCTGTCTTCCAGAGCTTTTATTTAATTTATCTTTTGTTTCTTATCTCTTAAGTATAAATGTAGTTTTTATGAAAAACCCAATTTTTCTTTTGAGTTTCTGCTTGCAGTAGTTATGGAGTAAGATGCGAAATAATTTTTATACTACTTAGTATTTCCTTTGAAATATTCATCTCTTTAGTTTTAGTTCCTTAATTGGGGTTTTCTTCCAGGGTCAGGCTCTATACTCTGCTACATTTTTGGGTTAAGTCCACTTAGATCTACGAGATTGACAGTGCTGGGCCTTATCTGACATCTCACAACAGTATGACAAACTTCAGAGCTTGGACTATCCAGATCTGAGTGTTATGGCCCTAGTGCTGGTCACAGGCTAATGCTAGTCTCTAGGACCTTCAAAGTCCCAACACTGGAGCTTTTTCATAGGAATTCCCACCTGTTTCTGTCTCTAGACATTGAATCTATAATCTTCCCATATCCAACCTCTGGTTGATGAGAGCAAAACTCTGACCTGAGACAGCCCTGTAAAGTTATGTAAAATCACCAATAAAAAGTTACATCCTCTGGAGACAGGAAGATGAGTCTTCAGAAAATGTCTCCTTTCATATACAAACTCAAATGGTCTTGCATACAGAATGTCAATTCTTAGATTCTTGTATAAAATAGGTCTTCAGAAAATGTCTCTTTACAAATCACTTTTCTTTCTTGAAAATGATATTGCCCGCCAAAGAAGTATGTTTTCATTTCAAGTATGTTTTGTTTTGCTTGGCCACAGAAGGGAATTTTACCTTTCCATTCTGTAAACCACATTTTGTTTGCATTATTTTTTTTTCTAGTTTATAATGAGCAGACTTTTGAAGCATGAATAATTTTGTTTGCTTTCTGGTTGTACCCTGGAATTATTTCTTTTATACTTTTTATTTCCTAGTGGCATAAAGTACTTATTCAAACTACTTGATGCTAACATAAAAATAATATTATGAAATTGCTGGGGGAGGAGTGTTTGGATATACTATATAAGCCAGTTTTGAATACTATTGTATGCATACTCAACCAAAGTATGCTGATACATGAAAAAGACATTGATACTGTTTCTAGCTTGTCGTCCTCTCTGGAAACTCTGCTCTCTTATATCATATTGTGGGTTACACACAGCACAGTCTCAGTCTTGGTCAATCTCACCATCTTCCACCTTCACTTCTACATACATGCTGCTGAAATAAGATGGGGAGCAATCATATCCTCATTCTCTAAGTATCCACGACCAATTTATGTTACACAACCTCACCTACTTCCTCACTGCTGATAGGCAATCCCCTTCTAACCCCTTACCAACTGCCCCTCCTCCTCTTGACAATGACTTTTTCAAACCTTGTCATACTTCCTCCAATCTCCTATGGCTCCTAACCTCCAACGCTTATCCAGCCCCTATCTTGATTCTGTTTTGATTCTAGAATTTTATAACTTTACAACATGAAAACTTAGTACATGATAATCTCCCAACAATAATAAAAGTATGCTCATATCTTATTGAGGATACAAGATGATTTCACTGAATGTTTTATTAGACCACAGAGTAGTTTTTAAAGATTCTGGATGTGAGTAATTTAACCCCTCCCCTTTGCCTTTTTTCTCCTGGTTTCTGGTCAGAGGGACTAGTAGTCCCCTTTTATTCCATGAGATCACACAACTACCAGCAACTCTTAATGCTGTCACTGAAGACAACCAGTGACTCTTAATGCTGTCAAATTGAAGACAGAGTTGGGAAAGATCCTTAAGAACTGTGCTAAAACCAAGGTGTTGTGACAGTGAGGCAGACCAGTGAGGGACAAGTCTAATAATTTGGGACCAAACCAACAGCTGCCAAAAGCCTCAGCAGTTGGTGAAATCAGGCAGACAGACTAATCCTACTTGTCATTTATCTCATTTTTCGGTTGTTTGTAGAGTTAATCTGAGCAGGTTCCAAACATCCAATCCTCTCCCTTAATCTTTTCCGTAATCTGCTGATATAAAATCTTCCTAATTTGTCTCTTCTATAATTCAACAAAGGATATGGCCAGTGAAGAGCCAAATCCCTAAGTCTTGTGAATGACTCTGGTTAACAAAGGGCAGGGAATGTAAAGGATGAGGGGTCCAGAGCAATTATTTGTCTTATTTAGTTCATTCTCTTAGTACTGTTAATTACCTTCTCTACTTAATGTACAACTAGGCTCTGGGAAGTGGGAATGGGAGGCAGGCTGAGAATCTGTGGGCTGATCACCTTGTAGGAGGCGTTGCAGTCTTCAGGAAGTCCATGCCAGTGCCCTCTGACAAACTACTTTGCTGGTGACTTGAGAGCCATATGATAAATAAATTATATATTATTCTCAAGTTTTCATTATTTAATCAGTAATTGACAAGCCTGCTTTTCTGTAGTCCTGGAAAAAGTGGATTATGAGGAAGTATCAGTTGGAAATGTCCCTCCAGCATATTTCAAGTATCCAGTCACAAAGACTATAATAAACAAACAAAATTGTCCCTGCCTTCAAGAAGTTCACATTTGACTTGGAAATACAATGTGTACATAAATACATAAATACAAATGAAAACTAACAGAAGTCTGATCAATTGATCATGACTGCAGTGTATTTATCATGAAGTATGCTTCTCTCCCTCTCAGCAAAACACCAGTGGATAAAGAACACTGTTAGACAGGACCAATATGTTCATTTACTTTACTTAGCTGTATTTTGTTGTAAGGGACGGTTCCACCAGTACAGGTAGAGGGAGGACACTGAAAAATGACAGTAATATAAAAAGAGAATATCAACAAAACACTTAATTTCTAAGTAAATAAAGATGATTTCAAGAAAGATCAGAAGATCAGTAAAGAGGTCTGGTAAAAAAGTGGCACTTGCATGTATTTGAAGAAGATGGAGAATATTACAGACAGATACTATCTGGGAAAGGGTATGAAAGAGGTGGAAGTTCATTTTAAATACCAGACTGAGGAAGAATCACTAAAAACTTGAATAGAAGAATTACATAGTTCTGTGTTTTGTAATATCAATTCGGAAGCCAAGGGGAAAATGGATTGAAGGGAGAAATGAGAAACAGGGAGACCAATAAAAGATTATTGCAATAATTCAAACATGAGATGATGAAATGTTTAATAAATGTTACCTGGCTGACAGACTGAAGATATTTGCATAGAGAAATAACTAAATCTGTGGGAACTGATGAGATCACCAAAGGAATGAGACAAGAAATATTAAAAGAAAATAGAAATAAATGTAAAGTACATGCTATTTAAAAATTGATCTGGAAAACATCAAAGAAAAATAATCTAAGAACCAGAAGTCTGCCTTAAAATCATGACAAAATCTGATTATTATATTTTAAGATATCATAAACATAAGTGAAACAGATTTGTGTTAGTGGCTGTAAATTGAAGGAGGAATTCAAAAGACAGAAAGAGTAAAAGTTCATGATAAAAATGCAACATGAAGAATAGACAAGAAGTACAAATGAGAACAATTTACAGATCACTAGTATTAAGCACAATTTTCTGTCAAGATCTTCTATTTTGTAAAGACGGGTGGGATGCAAAGAGAAAAAAAAAAAAGAACAAGAGGATAGGCTAGAGGGAAATAACACAATTAGCAGTCATAACCACAAATGTTGATGGGATGAATTCACCTATAAAATTACAAAATGGATTAGTAAGCAAATTGTTGACTAGAAACACAAAACAGAAAGATTCACAGAGTTAATGAATTGTGCTTTCAGGTTGAACTAAAAAAAAAAAAAAAAAAAAAAAAAAAAAAAGACAAAACCAGGAGGGCAATTAGGACCTCATACAGGACAACAGTAAAACCAAAAAAGATTAAAAAGATAAATAGGGAAACAATACTTAAAGATACCATAGATAATAAAACAATATCTGTGACCTAAATAATACATCTTCTAAGTATTTAAAAGAAAAATTCATTGATTTACTGAAATAGAAATAAAAATAACATCTACATATTTAAAAGAAAAATTAGTCAATTTACTGGAAGAAATAGACAATAAAATTATAACAGTGAGGGGACTCAATGTATTCATTTTAGAATTAAACAAATCTAAAAAGAAAAGAAAGAAAAAGGAAAGGAAAGGAAATTAAAACCCCTAATGGAAATTAAGAATAATTATATGTGATAGATCTCTGGCAATTACAGAATAGGAATGGAAATGTTTCTCATCTGTGCATGGTACTTTTACAAAATTGACTGTATATTAGGGCATAAAAACCTCACAAACAAATGCAGAAAAAGTAAAAATTTTAACTGATTTCTTGCTGACCACAAGGTAATAAAATTATATTCAATAAAAGGTCTTCAATAAAGAATTAAAAATTAATTAGAGATCATAAGATTCTGGATAATTAAAAAAAACAAATCATAGAAAAATAGAAAACTTTATCAAAGAAAGTAACAAGACAACATAATAAAACTTTTGCAATGTAGTTAATGCAGTCCTTAAGGGAAATTTTATATTTCAAAATGTGTTCATGACCAGAGAGAAAGAATAGATTAATGAATAAAAACCATATACATCAATAGATACTGAAAAATCCTTTGACAAAATTCAATACCTAGTTCTATTAAAAACACTAAAAAGCACAAGACTAAATGAATTCTCCATTATTATGTTAAATAGCTGCTATCTAAAACTAAGGCCAATATTATATATATAAAGATTAGAGGCCTTTCCAATAAAAAAAAAGGGGAAGGATAATAATAACAAGACTGTCCATTTTCAACATTGTTATTTGATATAGTTCTAGACATGGTAGTTATAGCAATAAGACAAGAAAAAGAAATCAAAACAATGCATGCAGGCAAAGTATTTAAAATACAAAGCTATCACTTTTTGTATATGATATAATGATCTATTTAAAGAACCCTAAAGAATCATTGAAAATTTATTTGAGGCAAAAACTTTAGCAAAGTTGCAAAATATAAAATAAACCCATATAAATCACAAGTATTTCTGTATATTCCCAAAATAACCCAGCAGAAAGAAATAGGAAAAGAGATTCCATTCAAAATAACTTCACAATCTATAGAATATTTAGAAATTTGCTTGTGAAGACACACAGAAACTATATGATTACAACTACAAAACACTTTATGAAAATAAAGACATCTAAGTAATTAGATAAATATGAAATGTTCATAGTTAGGCCATGTGAATATCATAAAATGATAATGCTACCTAAAAATTTATGTATTCAAGGCCAACTACCAAAGAATTATTTACTTTATAGAGCTAGGAAAAACAATAGCAAAATTCATCTTAAGGAACAGTCAAGAATCTCAGTTGAAACAGTGAAAAAGTGAAAAGGAAGGGAACCTAACAGCATCACATCTAACACTCTATTTACAAAACATTAATTATCAAAACTATTTGATTTTGTTTAAAAAATAGAGAGGCTGATCACAACACATAAACATATGACCAGGATAGTATAGTGGTTCCATGATCTTCAGATATAAAACTTTAGCTCTGTTCTCAGCATTTTCACTGATAGGCCCCCTCCTCATTTCTGATTCCTGGCTTCCCTGAGTTTCTTCGAGTCTTAGCTGAATTCCTACCTTTTGTAAAAAGCCTTTCCCAAGGCATCTTTACTCTTAGTGCCTTCCATTTGAGATTACACCCAATTTATCCTTTATATAACTTGTTCATATATTATTCTTCCCCAATAGATTGTGACCTCTTTGAGAGCTTGGACTGGGTTTTGTAATTTGTGGGGGGTATCTCTTAATGTCCACAGAGCTTTAACACAGTGTCTAACACATAATAAGCTCTTAATAAATATTAGTTCACTGACTAATGCAAAGAATCCAACTCCTGAGATAAGGACTCACTATTTGACAAAACCAAACTAGAGATCAATGTGACAGACATCAATAACAATTATAGAGAATTCATTATTGAATGAAGTATGCTACCTACAACATAACAGAGAGGTTATATATTTAAAGTACAAAAGGAAACATAATTTTTTTTGCAAAGCAGAAAACACATCTTGAGAGATAACAAATGCAGAAATTTATATTGTTGTGCTTAACTGCATATTATTATTGAAAAGTTTTTCTAGATGCTCCAAGTCATTATTAATCAGAGAAATGCAAATTAAGACAACTCTGAGATACCACTACACACCTGTCAGACTGGCTAAGATGAGAGGAAAAATAATGATGAATGTTGGAGGGGATGTGGGAAAACTGGGACACTGATACATTGTTGGTGGAACTGTGACTACATTCAACCATTCTGGAGAGCAATTTGGAACTATGCCCAAAAAATTACAAAAATGTGCATACCCTTTGATCCAGCAGTGTTACTACTAGGCTTACATCCCAAAGAGATTTTAAAGAAAGGAAAGGGACCTAAATGTGCCAAAATGTTTGTAGCAGCCCTCTCTGTAGTGGCCAGAAACTGAGTGGATGCTTATCAATTGGAGAATGGCTGAATAAATTGTGGTATATGAATATTATGGAATATTATTGTTCTGTAAGAAATGACCAACAGGATGATTTCAGAAAGGCCTGGAGATACTTACATCAACTGATGCTGAGTGAAATGAGCTTCAACAACAATACTATATAATGATCAATTGTGATGGACGAGGCCCTCCTCAACAATGAGATGAAGCAAATCAGTTCCAATAGAGCAGTAATGAATTGAACCAGCTACACCCAGGGAAAGAACTCTGGGAGACAACTATGAACCACTACATAGAATTCCCAATACATCTATTTTTGTCTGCCTGCATATTTTTCCCTGAGGCTAGAGTTAAGTGACTTGCCCAGGGTCACACAGCTAGGAAGTGTTAAGTGTCTGAGACCAGATTTGAACTCGGGTCCTCCTGAATTCAAGGCTGGTGCTCTATCCACTGCGCCACCGAGCTCCCCCTCCCCGCCTGCATTTTTGATTTCCTTCACAGGCTAATTGTACACTATTTCAAAGTCTGATTCTTTTTGCACATATATTGTATTTAATTTATACTTTAACATATTTAACATGTATTGGTCAACCTGCCATCTGAGGGAGGGGGTGGGGAGACGGAGGGGAAAAATTGGAACAAAAGGTTTGGCAATTGTCAATGCTATAAAATTACCCATGCATGTATCTGGTAAATAAAATGCCATATACAAAACAAAATACATATTGTTGATTTATTCCCCCCCCAAAAAAAAAAGAAAAGAAAAGAATCTTTCTTTCCTTTGTTTTTCCTTTTTTTGCAATGGAAGGGAGAGGGTAGAGAGGAGATAGTGATAGGGTTGTCCCCCAAAATTGAAATTATATTTCTAAATACACAGAAGAAAACAGAAATGAGGTCAGAAGAAAAAATAGAGAAGCAGCCTGAAGGTTGCATGTTGAATTTTTTCTATACTTTAAAAGAAAAGCAAGGTATACATAACAGAAACTTGCAGTTCCAGTTTTTTATGTGGAAATGCTCATTTTACTGAGTGTTGGGCAAGTTCAGAATTTTTTAAATGGGATCTTATTTTTCCAAATACTTGGAAAATATTTTTCCAACACTTTCCAACATTCACCTTCACAAAATTTTGTGTTTCAAATTTTTCTCCCTCTCCTCCACCCACCTCCCCAAGACAGAACACAATCTGATATAGGTTAAATGCGTGCAATTTTTCTAAAGATATTTCCATACTTGTCATGCTAAGTACAGAATTTTTTTAAAAGCCAAAAGCAAAGTCAACTTTTGAAACCAGATCCTACAGCTCCAGATTCAACACTTTCTACTTTCTCTAGCACAATGTTCAGAGCAGAACAGCAAGGCAGAGGCTTCAACTTGAGAAACAGTATCTTCTCAGTAGCTTTATGAACTTTAACTTGGGCACAATAAATAGAACACCTTTGGATGGGGTGAAGGCATCCATCCTGCTAAGTCTATATTATGGTTGATAATTTGTTCTCATTTCAAACAATGAATTCCATATACTAGGAAGAGAGTCTTTTATAAAAAGTAGGGAAGGCTTCTCTTTGGCAATTTACATCCCCCTGAAGTGAGTTCTTCTTAAGATCCAAGGAAGCACCAGCCATGGTTGTGGTTCAGAAATGCAATCCTCCCTTCAATAACAATGAATGACAATAATTACCATAGTTCTGAGACAGGCTCACAGGATCAAAGATTTCAAACTGGAGGAGAGCTTAGGATTCATCTAGAGCTTCATTTTACAAAGTAGGAAAGAGGTCAAAAGGGTCTGAGTGACTTACCAAGGAAATACAGATACTAAGTGGCTGACATTGGATTTAGATTCAGTTCTTCAGACTCCAGGTCTATCCATATGAAAAGAAGAAGAAAGGGAAAGTATTTGCCTCTAAATTCTCCCCTCCCAAAATAAAAAATCCTTGAGTCACTTCATCCAATCTCAGCATTGGCCCAATATAAGCCACGCCTTGGAAAAGGGTAAAATGGTATACATTCAGACTGTAAATTATACAAAATGATGCTGTTCATGTTTCATCACTCCGGTTCATTATCCCTACAAAGTCTAAAACTACAAGGTTAAGAACAAGTTAAACTAACAAGATTAGGGACAAAAAAGTTGACTATCTTCAAGCCAGTACAGGAAGTCTTTAAGGACATAATGAATCATATTGTGTTAACTTATCATTCAGATGAGAACTGTGTTATCTATACTTTGTTCCTTTCTCCATGGTATACCAAAATGCTCTGTTCAAGCATCTGTTTAATGTGACCAAGGAGAAAGGAATCATTCCAAGTAGCCAGTGGCTTTCCTTAAATGAAGACACATTCCTTTGGGGTGGCTATCTACTCATGGAGACTGCTAAGGTCTTTCAACATGAGGAATAGGGGGCACTTGTAAGAAAAGATGCAAAGAATTCTCTGTTGTGTGGCTCCTTGTACTGCCTCAGACAGAGAAAGGAGGAGCACACAATTAGGTCCCTCTTGTTGCAAGCAACATGCCTGGGGCATGCTTTGGGGTCCCAAGAGCTTTCCTTCCTGAGAATCCGACATTTGACCTGTGATTGCCTTATAGTATCTTTAGTGACCACATGATTCAGCTACCCTGAAGTATGGAAAGAATACCATTATGGAGTTGGTCTTCAATAACAGAGTCACACAGACAGAAGAAGCCCACAATCCCACACTCTTGGAGGCAGAGTCTGATTCATTCCCAAGTCTACCTTCATGCTGGCTGGAGGCTTTGGATTCAGAGGGAGCTAGAGGCTGCAGCTGGCTGGAGACATTCTGACAAGAGATCATTGGGGAACTCAAGGAAAGAGATAGGCCTCTATTAAAGCTAGCTGGATCCTAGGAAAAGATTCAAGACTTCGAAGGACACAATAAAGGATCCGGATTTTAACTCTTGGCTGCATTTTGGGATTACTGGTACTGGAACTAAAATTATGGCTGCCTCCCCAGAAGTTCCCCAAGAGATCTCCTCCCAGAGAACAATTATGATTTAGACAGAACAGAAGAACATCACATCAGGACTCTTTGAAACCATTCCCTTCTTCCAACAAATGCCCAATATGCTAGGAATATGAAGCTATGCTATGATATAATCTGTCACCTTTATCTAGAAATTCCACTAATAATTCAGTTAAAGAGGGAAGGGACCATGGAAATAATGCTGAACTTGACATCAAGAAGATCCAGAGTCAAGTCCTAGTTTGGCCATATGCTACCCAAATGAGCAAATCACCTAACCACTAAGACTTGTTATTCTCATCTATAAAATGAAAATAATACTGGCACTACAAAGCTAGATCACAGGGTTAATGTGAGGAAAGGCTTGGATACTTCTTGACTATTCCCTCTCTCAAGGATACTCTCTCTTTCATTGTTTCCTTGATGCTCCAGCTCCTGTGCTAATTCATCATCCATCTTCTACCCCCATCCATGGCTATGGGTGCTTCTCTGCTGCATGCATCCTCTTCTATTCTTTTTTTTTTAATTTTATAATTATAACATTTTTGACAGTACATATGCATAGGTAATTTTTTTTACAACATTATCCCTTGTACTCCCTTCTGTTCCAAGTTTTTCCCCTCCTTCCCTCCACCCCCTCCCCTAGATGGCAAGCATTCCCATACATATTAAATATCTTATAGTATATCCTAGGTACAATATATATGTGCAGAACCGAATTTTGTTGTTGTTGTTGTTATTGCAAAGGAAGGATTGTATTTGGAAGGTAAAAATAATCTGGGAAGAAAAACAAACAAAAAAAAATGCTCACAGTTTATACTCATTTCCCAGTGTTCCTTTTCTGGGTGTAGCTGATTCTATCCATCACTGATCAATTGGAATTGGATTAGCTCTTCTCTATGTTGAAGATTTCCACTTCCATCAGATTACATCCTCATACAGTATCAGTGTTGAAGTGTATAATGATCCCCTAGTTCTGCTCGTTTCACTCAGCATCAGTTGATGTAAGTCTCTCCAAGCCTCTCTGTATTCCTCCTGTTGGTCATTTCTTACAGAGCAATAATATTCCATGACCTTCATATACCATAATTTACCCAACCATTCTCCAATTAATGGGCATCCATTCATTTTCCAGTTTCTAGCCACTACAAAAAGGGCTGCCACAAACATTGTGGCACACACAGGTCCCTTTCCCTTCTTTAGTATTTCCTTGGGATATAAGCCCAGGAGTAGCACTGCTGGATCAAAGGGTATGCACAGTTTGATAACTTTTTGGGCATAATTCCAGATTGCTCTCCAGAATGGTTGGATTCTTTCACAACTCCACCAACAATGCATCAGTGTCCCAGTTTTCCCACAGCCCCTCCAACATTCATCGTTATTTGTTCCTGTCATCTTAGCCAATCTGACAGGTGTGTAGTAGTATCTGAGTTGTCTTAATTTGCATTTCTCTGATCAATAGTGATTTGGAACACTCTTTCATATGAATGGAAATAGTTTTAATTTCATCATCTGAAAATTGTCTGTTCATATCCTTTGACCATTTATCAATTGGAGAATGGCTTGATTAAATTAAAAAGTCAAATAAATTAAAGTCAATTCTCTGTATATTTTGGAGATGAGGCCTTTATCAGAACCTTTAACTGTAAAAATGTTTTCCCAATTTGTTACTTCCCTTCTGATCTTGTTTGCATTAGTTGTGTTTGTGCAAAAAACTTTTTAATTTGATGTAATCAAAATTTTCTATTTTGTGATCAATAATGATCTCTAGTTCTCCTTTGGACACAAATTCCTTCCTCTTCCACAAGTCTGAGAGGTAAACTATCCTATGTTCCTCCAATTTATTTATGATCTCGTTCTTTATGCCTAAATCTTGGACCCATTTTGATCTAATCTTAGTATGTGGTGTTAAATGTGGGTCCATGCCTAGTTTCTGCCATACTAATTTCCAGTTTTCCCAGCAGTTTTTGTCAAATAATGAATTCTTATCCCAAAATTTGGGATCTTTGGGTTTGTCAAACATTAGATTGCTATTTTTATTCAATATCTTGCCATGTGAATCTAATCTATTCCACTGATCTATTAGTGTATTTCTTAATCAATACCAAATGGTTTTGGTGACTGCCGCTTTACAATACAGTTCTAGATCAGGTACAGCTAGACCACCTTCACTTAATTTTTTTTTCATTACTTCCCTTGAAATTCTCGACCTTTTGTTGTTCCATATGAATTCTGTTGTTATTTTTTCTAGGTTATTTAAATAGTTTCTTGGAAGTCTGATTGGTATAGCACTAAATAAATAGATTAGTTTAGGGAGTATTATCATCTTAATTATATTCACTCGGCCTATCCAAGAGTAGTTAATGTCTTTCCAATTATTTAAATCTGACTTTATTTTTGTGGCAAGTGTTTTGTAATTTTGCTCATATAATTCCTGACTCTCCTTTGGTAGATATATTCCCAAATATTTTATACTCTCGACCGTTATTTTGGATGGAATTTCTCTTTGTATCTCTTTCTGTTGGATTGTGTTGGTAATGTATAAAAATGCTGTGGATTTATGTGGATTTATTTTGTATCCTGCAACTTTGCTAAAGTTCTGAATTATTTCTAATAGCTTTTTAGCAGAGCCTCTTCTATTCTTTAGTGATCTTTCTTACCTGTTCTACACAGATCACCTAGAGCTCTCTAGTTAGTCCAAATCATCCCTCAATAGAGAGTAAACTCCTTGCATGCAATCAGCATCTCAAATTTCTCAGGTAAAAAGGGATCATGAGTATAAAAAGTTTAAGAAACCCTGGTTTAGAGCCCTGATACTCTTTGTTTTAATGTTCCTTTCAGTGTTTGAACATTTCACGTTATATGCTCTAAAGTGATTTCATTTTACCAATCGTATCAGCTTCCAGTCTTCTCCAAGAGATTGATTTGTACTATTCCCATTCTCACTTATCTTCCATCTCTCCCTGCCTATAGGCTTCTTTATTATGACTAAAATGCCCATGCCTCTCTCATCTTCTCACTTTATCCTTCCTTCCCCATTCTCATGCTTTCTTCTGTTTTATGTGGCTAAACTCCTGGAAAAGGGTGTCTATATTGGGTGCCTCCACTTTCTCACCTCTCATTCTTTTCTTAACCTTTTATAAACTGGCTTCTGACTAAATCATTCAACCCAAACTTCTCTCTCTCAAGTTACAATAATCTCTTAATTGTCAATTTGAATGGCCTTTTCTCAACCCCCATCCTTCTTGAATTCTCATTGACACTGTTGATTTTCCTTTTCTCCTTGATATTCTCTTCTCTCTAGGTTTTAAGGACACCTATTCCTCCTGGTTTTCCGCCTACCTATAGGCACCACTTCTCAGTATCCTTTTCTGGATCCACCTCTAGATCATACACCCTTATTGACAGGTGCCCCCCAGGACTTTGTCCTGGGTCCTTTTCTCTCTCCACACTATTTTATTTGGTGATTTCATCATTAGCCTCCATGTATTCAACTATACTCTCAAATCTACTTCTCTGCTGACCTTAGCCTTAAGTCTCAACCACCAATGTGATTTCCCTAAAATGCAGGTCTGATCATGTTAATCCTCTGCTAAATAAACTCTAGGGGCTTCGTCAGGCCTCCAAGAACAAATACAAATTCTCTGGTTTTGACTTTTACCTGTTTCCCTTTCCCCCCTCCTGTTTTCAGTCTTCTTACATTTTATATACTTTTCAATCCACCGACACTGGCCTTCTTGCTTTTCCTCAAACAAGATACTCTATTTCCCAACTGTGGGCATTTTTACTGACTGCTCTCCCTCCTCATCTCTGCCTTCTAGCCTCTCTGGTTTCCTTTAAGTCCTAGCCAAGATTTTACCTCTTACTAGAAGCCTTTTCTGATACCTCTCTTAATTCAAGTGCATTCCCTCTGTTGATTATTTCCAATTTATGTTGCATATTTCTTGTTTCCAAGAGACTAAAGTTTATTTATCCCTAGTGTATTCCTTTATGTTACATAGGATGTAGTTGACATTTTATAGGTAAAAAAGTGGTCATTAGAATATTGGCTCTCCCCTATTAGATAGTGAGCTCTTAGAGAGCCAGGATTGCTTTTACTTTTCTTTGAATTTCCTAGTTCTTAGTACAGTGCTTGGCACATAGTAGTCACTTAATAAATGCTTATTGACTTACTGGTTCAAAAAAAAGTTCTAAGGTCCTTCCATTTGTTCTGTTATTGCATTCTACTCTTCAAAGTGTTTCAAGTGTCTTCTAGCTCTAACACTGACAGAATTACAGAATTTCAGATCTCATAATAAAAATCTTCAGAATAAAAGTGTTCATTGAGTTTTCCCTTATGGACCTCCAAAAACAATCTATTCCACTTTTGGGTAGCTCTAATGTTAGGAATTCGAATATTATCTCAAGTTTAAATTGATTTACATAAAATGTAAGCCCATTGCTCCCAGTTCACAACTAAGAAAACATATTTTAAAGCAATAATAAGGAGACATACAAATCAAACAACTTTGAGGTTTTAACTTAACATTTATGAGGTTGACAAAGTTGACAAAAGATGAAAATGATCAATTTTAAGAGTTCATGGAATGAGCAGACCTGGAAAAAGTCATTAAAATGCCTACTACAAATTGTTGTTTCAGAATGTTAACTGGTCACTTATTGCAACAAGGCAATCAACCCTTTTATACTCCTCTAACCAATCCACTCACCACAGTGGCTATTCCAATTATTTTCATACTTTTAGTCTCTCCCACACCAATTCTCTTTCCTTACCCTCTCAACTTACCTAATAGTTCACTAAAAAATTGAAGTCATTCACTAAGAACTCCCTCTTCTTACCTCCTCATCTCACATTATCCATATGTCTTACTCCACTATTTCCTCCTTTGCTTCTACTGACATAACAGGTGGCCCATGCCCTTCCAACACACACCCCTGTCTATGTGCCCTTGAGCCAATTACCATCCCATCTTCTCTAGAAGGCTTCTCCTTTATAATCTATATTCTCTCTTTAATACTGTCCCTATTTATTGGGTTATTCCCTGCTGCCTATAAAAACATTCATGTCTCCCTTATATTAAAAAAAAAAAACCCTCTTCAGTTGATCCTACCACTCCACCTCTTATCCTATATCTTTCCTCCCTCTTCTAGGCTAAACTCTCTGAGAAAAACAATTATACTGGAAGCCTCCACTTCCTCTCTTCTTACTCTCTTCTAAATCTTCTGTAATCTAGCTTCCAATATCATCATAAATAAATGGATGAATGAAAAAGGCATTATTAATGTGCAAAGCATTATGCCAAGCACTAGGAATACAAATAGAAAGTAAGATGGTCTCCTTGGTCTTAATGGGGAGATAACACTTATGGGAGGTTTTAGCTGCAAGTTGGATGGAAAGGTTCCATGGTCCTTAGGGTGAGGCAGCAAAGCACATATTAATGCTTATTCTTTAATGGCATTTCTGCTAACAAAATCATGTCAGTTTCTGATGAAGAATCATTTGACAGAGTCAAGGAACTTTCTTTTCTAGGACTTCAGTAACTATGGCTGTAGTACACATGGGGAGGACTGCCAGGTTGAATTGCTAGGAGCTGGTTACCAGGATGTGCTATTTCCAAGATTTGGGATCAGGATCCTGACCTGCATCCATCAGGGTCTGGGGGAAATGGTTGTCATGGTGATCTCATTGGCCTGGAACATATTGCCTCTTGTCTTTCCTCTTAAGGTGCCTTGCTGCATCATTCAATTAAAACTGCTCTCTTGGACCTCTTCCTGCCTGTCTACCCTATACAAATTGGTCAATATAGTCAGCCTTGGTTTCTCTTTGGATATCTAATACTGTATCACCAACTACCTTTTAGTCACCTTGAAAAGGTAAAGAACAATTCCTAACCTCAAGGAACTTATAATTTAATGGGAGGGGAGAAACAACATATGAATAAATATATAGAAAGCAAGCTGTATACAGAATTAACAGGAAATAATCAAGGGGAGGTACTATTTTAATTAAGAGGGATAAGGGAAGACTTCCTGTAAGAGAAGGGATTTAAATTGGAAGTTCAATAGCATGGGACCTATAGTCAGAAAGACCCGAGTTCAAATATGACTTCAGACACAGACTTTGGGCATTTAACCGCTCTGGCTTGTTTTCCTCAACTGTAAAATGAGGACAATAATAACATCTATCTCCCAGCATTATTGTGAAGATCAAAATATTGGGGGAGTTGAGAGAGCGAGGAGTCCAGGATGACTCTTAGGATATGAGTGTGAGGGACAGGGAGGATGGTATTGCCCTGTACAGTAATAGGGAAGTTTAGAGGTAAGAGAGTTTCAAAGGAAAGATAATGAATGAGTTCTGTTTTGGCCAGACTGAGTTTAAGTTGTCTTCTGAACACTCAGTTTGAGATATTTGAAAGGCAATTGGAGATGAGAACAGAGGTCATCAGAGAGATTGGAACAGAAACAGTAGATTTGAGAATTTTCAGCATAGAGATGGTCATTAAATCCATAGGAGCTGATGAAATCACTAAGTGAGGTAGTATGAAGAAGGAAGAGGAATCTGCCAACAAGTCTTCTCTCTTCCACATTACAGCTTCTCTGGTATTTGTCTCCTACATAGCTACCACTCTCATGATCTCACACCTGGATTATTTCCGGGCTGCCCTACTTCAAGTCTTCCCCACTGCAGTCTATTTTCCATTCAGCTGCAAAAGAGGATGTCCTAAAGTACAGGTTTAATCCTATAACCTCACACCCCCACCAACTCAAATGACAATGACTCCGTTACCTCCAGGTTCAACTATAAAAAAAACAAACCTTCGTTTGGCTTTTAAAGCCCTTTGACAATCTGGACCCTTTATTTCCACTCTTTCTCCCTTCTACCAAACTCTGAAATCCAGTGGCCTTGACTTTCTTGCTATTCCTCAAACATGATGATGGTCCATTTCCCTTTTCATTGGCTGTCCCCCAGGCCTGGAAAATTCTTCCTTTTTATTCCCAACTTCTGGTTTTCTTTAAATCAGCTGAAATCCCAAGATCACTCCCATTTCTAGAGTCCTCCCTCTGAGACCACCTGCCACTGTGTACTGTACAGCTTTTGTATGTACAGCATTGTTTGCATGTTGTTTCCTTTTGCGGTAGCTAAGTGGTAGAATAGACAAAGTGCTAGGACTGGAGACAACGAGACAGACCTTGGTTCAAATTTGGACTCATTTTATTTTTGTTAAGTTTGAGAACTATCTAGGTGAACATGCAAAGAGATGAGAACTAGATATGTAGATCTGAGAGTTATGTGCACTGAGATGGTATCTGCTAACACATCCAACAGAACCAAGGAGATCTGTCACCAGGGAGAGAGGCAAAGAGAGAAGAGGGCCCAAGACAAGATCTAGGGAGATACTCACACTCTGGGTAAAAGGACATTAACTCCTCCTAAGGGCAGGAAGAGAGCCAAGAGGACAGTGTCATGAAAGTTGTGAAGAATGTGGCCAGTGAGCAAACAAGGGTCAGTTTCTATGGACGTAGGTGAGACAGAAAGAGGATTTAAAAGAAGCTACTGGAGTTAACAGGAAGAAATTGTTGGTAATCTTGGACAGCCAGCAGTAGCAGCTGGATTGTATGGAAGGAAATCTGATTGCAAGGGCCTGTGAGCAGAAGGAAAGGAAACAGAAGCAGCCATTGTGGGCAACTATTGTTAGTAGCAGATCTCTTTCTCTGAAGAACTCCAGTTTGATGATAAAATCTCACACTTCTCTACTTTTCCAAACCATACAAAGTCCATTCCTGACAACCATCTTCCCCTTCTCAATTCCCTCCCCCAAACTCTCCAACCCCTCCCTCTCCTTCAAATCTCTCCCCGAACCCTTCTCCCTTTTCCTGCCTTAGAGGCTCTTCTACATCGCTCTCCATTTCTATCCTTTGTCTTTCCATTTTTTTTTCTCTCTCTCTCTCTTCTCCTCCACTCTTTTCCCTATCCCTCTCTATGTGTTTGTGTGCTATGTGTGAGTCATGGGAGCTATCAGAATTTCTACTCCACACTCAAAGCCTGTGATTGTCCAGAAACCTCCCCACCCTGATAAGCATTGGAAGAAAATGTCACTGTACCCTTTAGTATTCCTACTTCACAACTCATTCCTATAGAGGGGGAGATAAAGGATTGAAAAAGTGTCCTCGCTTAGATTTGAATCCACACAAGCTAGGAGCAACAGAGACCTCATAGACCTTATAGACATGAGGACATTGAATGTGCTCTGGGTCAAAAGGCCAGATAATACAAATAAAGCCACTTCCTTAAAATCTCAGTCAGGCAACAGCCAACAAGTACTTAGTAAGCATTTATTGGGCACCAAGCGCTGCACTAAGCACTGGGAATATGAAGAAAAGCAAAAAACAGTCCTTGCCCTCCAAACTAGCTTTTCTTTCCAAGACTCTTGTAACTTTCTTCTCCTATTGAAAACTAGAGACCTAGGCTATTTTCTGGAATCAAAGCAGGCCCAGGGAATTCCTAAATGAAAAGTCACCTTTTGCAGATGACTCTTCACTTTTCTCCTGCCAGAGAACTAGAGTTTTGATCTCCCCCATCATTCAAAGGAAGGAGGCAATCGTGTGGGGTCTATGCCAACATATTATTCACCCATATTATTCAAAGAGATGAAGTATAGAATTTCTGCTGCCAAGGCTCTTCACTAGCAGGTAATTCTCTTGACATTTCCAGCTCAAGCAGCACACTGGCCAGGAAACCCTGGGTCTCCAGTTTTCATTTGCATGCTCTCCAGGAAGCAAATCTGACAACTTCCCAGTAGGGTATTGCATAGTATTCAACAACCATTTGTCAACTTCAAAATACTAGTGATCTAGATTCATAATAACTACCTGTCAGTCACAGAATAGCAGATTCAGGAGATGAAAGCCCATGAATTCTGGGCAACTAAGATTTATTAAATCCATCTGTCCCCAAAAATCTATTCTGCTCATTTCCTCATCAAAAAATTTTTAGCTATTTTGACATCCTACAAACAAAATATATTCATTAAGATATTTAAGACTCACTATGTAATAGGACCAAGTGTCTAACAGGGGTTCTCCTTCACCCCACCCCCAATGTAAATTATGGATTTGTACCCTAAATGGTGACAAAGCTGAGACTTGTTTGTCCCATGGATGGGGCAAAGATAAGGCTACACTACTTTGGATGCAGCTGCTACTCAGGTAGCTTCCTGCTCATCTAAGGGCATAAAGGCCCACCCAAAATGGGGATGGTAAATGTACTGAAAACACAGAAGTCACCACACTCTATCCCCTGACTAGACATGTCTTTACAGATTGCCAGAGAGGGGATCCTACTCCTCTGGGAGTACAGGCCTCAGATACACTCCCTTTGCTGCCAGATTTCCTATACCCACAGCCACAGCCATAAATTGGTTTCTGGAGTTAAGCCTCTGAGAGTCACATCAAGAACCCTTGCATCAGAGCAGCAAAGTAACCTACACCTAGCTGAGACAAGTGGTACTATATCCTTGTTGAATATCATTTATATGTTAGGCCCCAGTAAATCTCTTTTTATTAACTATTCAGTGACCCAAGTGGCTCATTTCATTCCAATGTCAAATCTAAACCGGATGCCAGACTGATCAGATTTACCCCTAATACCTCACTATACAAATCTTGACAATCTGATTTTAAGTATTTCATTTAAATATATATATTATATATAATTTAAAGGATCTTTTCATTCCAACCCTGTCTCTACTACTCTAGATAATAATGTTTGATGTGTGTATCTATATATAATCTATAATCTCCTTTCCCTTCCCCCCATTTGTTTCTTTTCTCCCCTTGGCCCCCAATTAAGCTAGTTATCCTAATGCTAATAATAATATTAATTAATAATATCAATAATGCTAATATGTTCATTAGTTTGTCAGTAATATACCTACAACCTATGAGGAGAATTACAGCTATAGACTATAATAACAGCTGATATTTATATAATGGTCCAAAATCTACAAAGCACTTTTCACACAAGTGGACTAATTAATGTGATAGCCTTGAGAGTGCACAGAAGCAAAATTATCTGTAGGGTTGATATGAATTATATAGAAATAGCTAAAATAAAACCTGCAGTAAGTAATAGCATCCATATACAATACATTACAAAGTATGAGATTTGACCCTAAATAATAATACTTCAGAGGCAACGAGTGGCATAGTAGGTAGAGTCCTGGGCCTGGAATTAGAAGATCTGAGGCCAGACTCAGACATTAGTTAGGTGACTCTGGCTAAGTCATTTAACCTGTTTGCCTCAGTGTTCCTGTAAAATGGAATAAAATTAGTGCCTATCTCCCAAGGTTGTGTGAAGGATCAAATGAGATAACAATTGTAAAGCACGTAGCACAGGGCCTGCTACATAACAAGTGTTACATAACTGTTAGCTCTTATTAATAGTATCTCACTGGAGCAGACTGGGCCTGGCATCAAAACTTTGGGTTCCATATCTGGCATTTACACTTCGACCTGTGCAATTTGAGGTGAATCCCTTCCAAAAGAAGGGGATGAAACAGATGGTTTTCAAGGTACTTTCCCTTCCAGTTTGAAATCCCAGGATCCAGAACCTGGAAAGTGATAGTGATAGTATTGGAGGGATAGCTTCCTTTTACTACTAGAAAGAAATCAAGTAACCAGAGCACCAATAACAAGAAAATGAAAGGAAAAAGCTTTCCACAAGGTTCCCTGAAGGGGAAATAAATTTCTGAAGAAAAAAAAGTAACAGATCAAATCAGCAGCCTGGCCTTTGCATTGTTCTCAGCTTGTCCCACTGCCACAAGCAGTCCCCTGCTTGATTGGATCCCTGTGGTTGCTGAAATTTTGGAACCTGGTTTTTGAAATTCATTTCTTTTCAGGTGGTCAGAGGGGACCCCACTCCCAGGACAGCAGAGGCCTCAAGGTCCTTTCTTGCTGAATTTTCTATAGCCATAGCACTGTTGCTGAAGTTGAAGCCTCTGACAGTCACAGCAAGAACCCTACTATTGGGGCAAGCTGTAGTACCTGTATCAGACTAGTTCTAAATGTTGAGAAGGAAAGGGTGTCACTACAGAGTAGGGAGCCTGGGGAACAACAAAGTGTAGGAGGTAGGAGATTAAAAATAATTAAAAGAGTATAGGAAGAAAGGCAGCCACAGAAAGGTGAAGGGAAGGGGGAACATGAAAAATCAGACTACATGGAGGAAGAGAATTAATATTTCAGGGGGAAAGAATCTCATTCTTTCATTAACAAATCAATATTATAGATAGTAGGATAATATAGAAGAACATCTCTAAGTTGGGAAGAGAAGAGGATAAAAACAATCCTTAAAAAAAAGAGAATTTGCAACTATGATCTCAGATAAAGGAACAAAAATTGACAATTAAGAGTGACAAATAAGAAAACTACCTTATGCTTAAAGGCACCAAAACCAATGAAAAATAGCAATATTAATTGTATATGTGCCTAATACTACAGAGGTCTTAGTTCTTAAAGGAGAGTCTAGGAAAAATTCAAGACCATATTGATGAATATAATAATGTAGGAGAATTTAATTTCAGAGTGCATAAATCCAACAGATAGATAAGCAAGAAGAAAAATACAGACCTGAATAAAATGGAGAAACTAGATTTTATTGAACTGTGGTGACTTTTGGATGGAAATATTAGGGAATGTATATATTTCTCAACATCTTTCACAAAAAATTAATTATACGAGGGCATAAATAAATTATAAACAAATATTAAAATGGCAGATAAAATAAACATTCTTTACAGACCGAAACACAATAACATTAGTGATAAGTAAAGGAAGTAGGAGCAAAATATACAGAAGTGATGAGTGTCCTGAATAATTATTAGGTAAAAGAATGAATCATAAAAATAATAAATAATTATGTTAAAGATGGTGATGATATAATGGAATAATATACCAATACTTTTGAGATGTGTCAGAGGTAGACATCAGAGGAAAATGTGTCTCTAACAAAATTGAAAAAGATCGAGTCAATAAATTAAGTATACAATTAGAAAGACTAGAAGATAAATTGGCAACTCTAAAACAACTGTGGAAATTAGAGGAAAATAGAGAAACTTGAAAAATAAAGACAATAGGGTTAATAAATAGAGCTTTAAAACAGAGATTAACAAAAGCTATCAACAATTACCTTAATTGATCAAAAAAGACAGAGAGAGGAAAATTAAATTTCAAAATTAAAAATTAACAAGGTGTATTCACAAGGGAGGAAACAAAATAACTAACAGAAAGTGCTACACACAAGTATATGTCATGAAAAGTGAGAATTCCAAGGAAATCTATATCTACAAAAATAGGAAATGTTCAAACTAACAAAATTAGAAAGTGAGATATTAACTCCATCTTTGAGGGGAGGGGAGAAAATGGAATAAGTTATAGATGAATTTCAAAGGGAAAAAAGCCTTGATGGATGTAAAGCAAATTCTATCAAACACTTTAAGAACTATTAACAACTATGGTAACTCTCTATTTTCCATCAGCAAACTATCATGCCTTATCCCACAATAAGCTGATCACCAGAAATCTCATCTCCATGCTGATTGACATAGTTTTTGGTTTTTGATACCTTCTCAATTAGGTGGCCTAATGAGTAGAGTGCCAGCCCTAGAGACAGGAAGACCTGAGTTCAAATTCAGACCCTTACTAGCTGTGTTATGATACTAGGCAAGTCACTTAACTCTGTCTTCCTCAGTTTTTTCATCTGTAAAATGAGCTAGAAAAGGAAATGGCAAATCACTCCTGTATCTTTGCCAAGAAAACACCAAATGGGGTCACAAAGAATCAGACACAACTGAACAGCAACAAAACCTTCTTAACTCCCTCAGTTTTCTCTCCTCTCTGATAGAAGACTGACAACAACCTGTGTAAACTAAGTTTACCAAAGTAAACAGTATTGTTTATACTGTTACAATACACTGAATAAGTATTCATATTTGATACTTAAAATATGCCACCTTGTCCTAGGGAGATATTGTTTTGTACAACTATATCTGTACTCTATGTATAGTCTAAATATGCTTCAAGGGTGACTTAGCTCCAGGATCTAATCACATGAAAATAAATGTATAAAAAGCAAACTATACACAAGATAAGCAGGAAATAATGCTCAAAGGGAAGGCCCTAGAAATTAAAGGGGATGGAGAAGACTTCCAATAAAAGAAGTAATTTTAATTGGGGTTTAAAAGAAGCCAGGAAGATCAGTAGGCAGCCTGGAAGAAGGAGGCTGTTCCACACATGCAAGACAATCAGAGAAAATGCCTAGAGCCAAGAGATGAAATCTCTTGCTTGAGGAATGGCCAGAAGGCCATTAATCCTATAATTAAATAATTAATAGCACCTGCATTTAGTATTTTACACTAGGAAATAAGCATTTATCAAGCGTCTAATGTGTTCAAGGCACATTAATAAGTACCTTGTTTGATTTTTATTTGATCTCACACCAACCCTGAGAATTAGGCTATTATTAGCTCCATTTTACAGTTGAAGAAACTGAGGGAAACAGTAAGTTACGTACCCAGGGACACACAAATATTAAGTAAGACTAAATCTGTACTCAAGTCTCCTTGATTCCAGGCCCAGTTTTCTATGTACTATGCCACCTAGCTGCCCCCAGAAGGCAACATTATAACCACCTTTACCTACTTACATTCAAAGAAAGAAAATAGAACTTATCCCATTAGCTGGTGGTGCCCCTCATTTAACCGAATTGTTGAAAGGAACCACGGAGTTCATGCAGCTCAAACCATATCTAAGCAAGACTGACTCTCTATAGCAACCTTGACAGGTGTAGTGAGATTCACTAACTGCTGGAGTCAATTCCCCTTTTGGGTGGCTCTAATTAGCAGGAAGATTTTCTTTATATAAAATCAAGCCAAATGCCTTAAATTATTAAACTCTAGAAGGAACTTTATTGATCAATGAAGAGAGACCCCAGTAGCTAAAGGGAGAGTAAGGACTTGACCTAAGATCTCAGAGTACATTTAGAGACACTGAGAAACATGTCAAAGCTAGATGTGGCCTTAGACCAGAAATGCTGGAAGTGGACAGAGCCTTTGAAAAGAAAAGAAAACATAAAATATTTGCACTGGGGAGAGATCTTATAAATAACCTAGAGCAATCCCCTTCTTTGATAAGAGGAGGAAATAGGTCCAGAGGAAGAAAAGCAAGGGCCTAGCCTTCTAACTCCCAATCCATTGTTCTTTGCATGGTTCTAACGAGTCAAATTACCTCAAGGCTGCACCAACTGTTTTTCTGATTCTTACCCCCCATTGCTTTGGCCCAACTAACCCTCCCCCCCAGGATAGATGTATTGATGTATTTGAATATTCATTCAATTCATTCATTCAATAAACATTTATTAAGTATCTACCAGGCGAAGTGAATGTAAATTGTTAGCACTACTGTCTATCTACCCAGGTTACTTATACCTTCGGAATCTAATACTTAATGTGCAACAAGAAAATGGTATTTACACACATATATTGTATCTAGGTTATATTGTAACACATGTAAAATGTATGGGATTGCCTGTCATGGGGGGGAGGGAGTGGAGGGAGGGGGGATAATTTGGAAAAATGAATACAAGGGATAAAATTATAAAAAAAATTACTCATACATATGTACTGTGGGAAAAAAATTCTAAATAAAAAAAAAAGTATCTACCAGGCACTATGTATGTATGTATACACAAATATGCATGCATACATACTATAAATTTTATCATGACATTTTAAATGATTGTTTTGCCTTTTTATATAAATTAAAATCTGTTACCTAAAATCAGCTGCAAAAAAAATTTCTGTGAAATGAATTCCACTTTTTCTATCAACTTCTGTTATAAACATCTGAGATGACAAAAACAATTATACTTAAGAACACAGAAAACCTTTTCAAATATCTATCTGAAAAAAAAATCACCACAACTTCTGGGAAAACAATATACAATGAGTCCACAATGCCAATAAAAGTCAACAAATGCAAGTAAGACAACATTCCAGTGCCAGGAACTTCATGGCTTCTCATGAACATTCTTCCTCCTCTCCCCTCCTGCCTCCCATTAAGCCCTTCACAACAGGAGAAAGTTGGAAAGCTCAGTTGTTAATTCATGCTCAATGATCCATCAACTCAGTGTTTACACACTCTAATTGCCTGAACATTTCTAACTGTCCATCCAAGGCCGTCTTTACTTTGGGAGTACTTTCTCATCTTTGTGTTTACTTGCTTCTTTCCATATGTCTTTCAATTTCTGAATAAATGGTGTAAGTCAAATTCCAGCTTGGCCCCTTACTTGGCTGCATGACCCAGAAGAAATCACCTCATAGGGCTTGTTACCTCATTTATGAAATGTATGAAATCTGGGTTTTGTAACATGATAGTTAAGATTCCTATCAGTTAGAAATAATTTGTTTCAGTAAACAGAAGAACTGAAATGTAGAATTTTTCCTTAGCAGTATAAGCTCACCAATTAGCATCAAATTAGCTGATTTTTTTTCCCCTAAGGGGAATTCTGTTTCAAAACTGATAGTTTACTCATTCATTAATGGATAATATCCGTGAGTAATAGGCTGTCTGTAATTCAAAATTAGTTGAGCTTGGAAATTGTTGAGTGTTTTTTAAAAGGAGTTTATTAATACCACACAAGGTAAGTAAGGCATGCCAGTTGATGGGAATGATATAAGAGGTATAAAATTGTTGCAACAGCAACTCTAAATTTCTTAAGTCTGAAGAACACTATTCCTTAGAGAGAATCTTTAGCAGAATTCATCAAACACTTAAGTCTGAAATTAAGGGCAATAAATCTCTGTTAAGTGAGGGATCCATTTGCATTTTATATTACCCATTTTAATTATGTCTCGTTGCTATTTTTCCATATGTAACAGAAGTGATCTTTATCTGCTAAACATACTTGCTTTGTTTTAATGCAGAAATAATGTTTTAATGCTAAAATAATACCTGTGATGGGCTGTTCTACATTGCTCTTGTGTCCCTATGACTAGGGGCTGTGTCAAAGAGAATTTGAGCCTGAGATAAGAAAAACCAGCCACTCTGTGGGCTACAAGGAGAGATGTCCTTTTGACGAGGGTGAACCCTGAAATGTCCTTGACTTTTGGGGTGAGCCCTGAAACTGTCCTGACAGGGACCCACCCTTCAGGGCAGTTAAGTGGTTTCATTAACAGGACCACTCCCTACTTAGCTCAAACTTAAGTGGTCTCATTTAGCTAGAGAGCTGGACCTGATATTTCTATTGAATAGCTGGCTTCACCCTCTACTGAGCTGAAAATTAGTCCAAGACCACTCCTACTTAGCTCAAACTTAAGTAATCTTATTCAACTGGAAATCTAGGCCTGGGAGCAGTGACAACATTGAATTTCATTCAATTGAAACTTCAATCTCAGATTTCCTATTAAAGGGCAATTTTAAACTCATTTCTTTGCAGAGGTCCAAAGTGGCATAGCTGTCGGTCAGAACCCCTGCCCGGTGTGAAGACATTCTCTTCTCAGGGTTAACACCTCTGTTTATCTCTCTGCCAAGATTTCTCTGCTAGGACCTTTATCTCTCTGTCAGGACTGTCACTCAGAAGTCAGTCTTCCTAGCAAAAGCTGACTTCTGCAGTGCCAACAATAAACTTCCTTTTTGCCAGTCTAATATTTTAGGTTCCTGAATTCTTTCACGTTTGACCTGCGCCATCCAAAGTGGGGTTCCTACAATTCTCTTCACCATATCATTTGGTTCCCTAACTGCATCACTTTGGCTTCATTAAAGGGGTCTTTCTGTTGAGACACAATCAATACTAGTCCTTCCTTAGTCTTCCAGCAAAGGAGGAAGGAAGAAAAGAGAGGGCTTCTCTTCCTATAGCTCATGACATCCCACTAGCACATGGCCAAGAACATGTAGATGCCTAAGGGATTCTGACACTGAGCCTCAAAACCCTTGACTCTCACTTCTGTTTCCCTTAAGTCTATCACAGCAATCCTGAGAAATGGACATTTCCAATCCTGCATGCAAGTAAGCTTATGAATTTATAAGGACTGAATTGATTGCCAAAAGGAGGTTATTTCTACAACAACTAGGAGGTGACAGAGACCACAGCTAGGATTCTGGAGCTAAAAGAACTAGAGTCATGTCTGGCTGGGCAGATGATCTGTGCTTAGGAGTTGCTCAAACAGTAGAGATCTGAAGTGAATGTGAACTATCTCTTGAACAGTACTATAAAGTTGTCTTTACCTTTCCAGGAAAGTATAATTGGAATGCTAGCTCATCCGGAGGCAATTTCAAGTCCCTGTTGACCCTTTCTGTTTTTATGTTTCTTTCTCTGGGCCCAAGTCACCAAACAGTTAGAGTATTCTTTTTGGGCTCACTCCACCAACTCACCACACTAGGTTCTAATAGCAACACTGTGGATAGATTCTTAAAGCATAGTTTATCAGCCCCTACTAGTATGTGTCCTCTTAACAATCAATCAATAGATTTAATTAACTTTTTAATAAGGGCATTTACTCAAATGGGATAGCAAATTACAAAAAATTTCTATCAAAATTCTGGGGTGGGGCACATGTTCCCATAAACACACAGCATCTATGGGGAGTGAGAAAGGAGTGGGCACATTTCCTAAAGTACAAAGCAAGTAAGGCACATATGTAGGGAAAACATGAAACCCAACTCAACTCACAATTCTGGAATAGCATGATTTTAATGTCCTTTATTTCTTTGGAGACTCTTCATGAATGAATAAATGAAGTATTTATTAAATGCTTACTATGTGCAAAGCATAGCACTAAGTGTTGGAAATACAAAGAGAAAAACAACTGCTGCCCTCAAGGAGCTCACATTCTAATTGGATAAACAATATACATGGAAGATTTCAGCTGCAAGTTAGATGGAAAGGTCCTACAATCCATAAAATGCAGCAGCAAAGCAGATACTAATTAATGCTTTTTCTTTAATGTTATTTCTACTGATAATAAAATCACATTAGTTTCTGGTGCTGAAACATTTGACAGTGCCAAGGATTTAGGTTGTAAAAACTTTCTTTTCTGGGTCTTTAATAGCTCTGGCTACAGCACATACACAAGCAGCTCACAGGCTAGATAATGCACAGAAATTGCTTCCCAGGATGATGGCTAAGGTCACTCTATTCCTCATTTTTTTTTTAATTTTAAGTTCTGGGCTGTGTCCATCAAGGTTTGAAAGAAAATAGTGGTCAAGGTGGTGATGGTAATCTGATTTACTTGGCAGATGATTTTTCCTGCATCTCCCTCAAAATGTCTTGCCATTTCAATTAGGCTGGCTTTCTTGCCCTATAGGTGGCTGGTAGTTGGTGGGCATGGCTGCCTCTTTTACAAAAAAGTCACAAATGATGCCTGTGAATACTGGGCTGGAAGCAGCAATGATGGTCAGAAGTGGGAATGTGCCTATAGTTATTATGGCCATTTACCTTTTGATGGCAGTTGGTCAGTAGTCTTGCTGCTAGAGTTAGGCTAGGCTAACTTTCTACAGGATATTGCATCTTCATTTTCCTAGATGGTATGATTCTCATAGGGTAGGGCATCTTGACCAGATCCACCCCCAGGCAGACTCAAATAAGTCATTCACCTGCTCAGCCCGATCCTGACCGGGCTCAGCTGCTGCCATACTGAGTAAGGCTGGGTACCCAACCACTGGGCTCTTCACAGGATATGGCATCTTTGCTGAAGAGAATATTTAATTGGTCTCCCAGGACTCAGACCTTTCTGGGGGCCACAGATAGTATTCTACTCTAAGACAAAGGGTTCATATACCTTAAAGGAGCCATCACACTTGGGTGCTGGTCTTTCCCTATTTGTTACCACTTCCATTCCTGCTCTGGTGGCTGCTTCTACTGATGCTATTCAGCTCCAACCACCAATAGGATCTATCATGGGAATTCCAGATCTTCCAAACTTACCAGGTCACTTAGACACTTCCATCTTAAGATTGCTACTTAGTTACCTACTCAGAGAAGGAAACAGAAAAAAGGTGGCCCTATTGCAGGTGACCAGGTGGAAAACTGGAAAGGTGTCTTTTTCCCATCTAGCAGGCAAGAAGCAATTTAATACAGCCAACTCCCCTAAAAATCAAGAGTTAGAGATAAAAACAGGGAAAGAGCTCAAGGTCGGGGAAGAAAGAGAGGAAGAGGGAGGGGAAAAGGGAGAAAGAAAGAACAAGATTGAGAGTAGGGAGGGAAAGACATGAGGAGGGGTGGTTGGCTTCTTTTGTGTGGTAATTCAATTTCAAATCAACAACCCAAATTACCATTTCTTCCAGCTTCATTTTCTTCACCTATAAAACATGGATGATAGCATTTGAGAGAGTTGTTTTAAGATATTTTAAAGGGCTTAGCATAATGCCTAGCACATAGTAGGTACTCTGAAAAAAAGTTTCTTCCCTCCCGCACCATCACACTCAACCAGCTCTGAGTTATCCCGGCTGGAAATATGCTTCCCCAAGCTTCCATATAGTTCTGTGGACTGGACTCACATAGGTAATATCTTTTATTGGCTCAAGGGTTGGCCTGATGGCCAACCCACCTTCATTATATAGCAATCTTGGGGGGGGGGAATGGATATTTCCAACCCTGTTAGTAACCTCACAAGTTCAAAAAATTGGAGCTAGTTGTCTAATAGGAGGTAAGTTCTACAACAGCTTCTAGGAAGAGAAGGGCACCACAGTTAGAACTCTGAAAGGATTCAAACCAGATCAATTGTACTTCTAAGCGGGTCAGAGAGTACAGATCTGAGGTTAATGTGAAATAGCTATTGAACAGTGCTTCAAAGTTATCTTTATCTTCCAGGAGAGTATAATAGGAGTGATGGGTGACTGTTTCATGTTTTAAGTATTTAAAGTATTATGTATTCACACTTATGAGTCTTCTGTGTTTTGAGCATTTCTGTTGTGGTAGAAGAAAGGAATAAAACAGATATCCTATATCTGATAGCTATTCTAAATAGTTAGAAAGGTACTCTAAGTACCTTTCTAAAAGGAAATCTATTAATCCACTTTAAGGGAGACCCTAAAACTAAACCATCTTTTAACAAGAAGCCAGAACATATATCCCTCCATACAGAGCCATGACATACATACCCAACTCCATAAAAGGTACCCTAGTCTAGACGATCAGGAGAGTGTCTTGATTATCCCACTAATATTTATGTGTATATACATATAGGTATGTACATATGTCATTTTTTGATGGTTGCCTTAAAACATAAATAATTACTCAAAAGACTCAAGAAAATAGATTCATTAAAGTAAACCCTGCAGTAGTTCAGTGGAATATAACAAAATTTTTTAAAAAGCATCATAAACAAGTGAACTCAATGGGGCATGTTTGGTAAACCCAAGAACAAAAAACTCCTTGGGAAAAATGTTCATATTCATTAAGAACTGTTGGAAAAGTGGAAACCACTTAAGCAAAAAAAAATGTTTAGAATAGCACTTGACCCCATAGACCAAAACAAAAAAAAAAAAATCTCCTAATAGACATGATAGGAATATTTTTAAAATCACTGTTTAAAAAAAATGGAGGAAAATGGATAGAGACACATGCCATGGGTGAAACAAGAGATGAAGATCATACGAGATGAAATAGACAACTTCAAGTACCTGTAACTGAAAAGCTTCTGCACAAATATAAATAACATAGCTTGGATAAGAGGGGGAACTTGCCAAATAGGGAAAATTTTTTGCAGTAAGTGTCTCTAATAATGATTTGGCATCTAAGATTGATAGGAAATTAACAAATATATAAAAACAATAGCTACTGTCAATAGCTAAATAGTCAAAGAATATGAAGTGTTTTCAACAGAATTGAAATTTACCTCCCAAAACAGTTCAATGCACTTTTAAGAGCTCGAATTGGCAAGAAGTTTTTCCTTACATAAAATCTAACTCTAACTGTGCAATTTTAATCCACTGTTTCGAATTTTGTCCTCAGGGGCCAATCAGAACCATTTAATCCTTCTTTTATTTGACAGCTCACTCTTCTACTACCTTGAGGTAGCACTTATGTTCCCCTTGAATCTCCAGCCTAAACATCCATAAACATCTAGCAAAGCTGGACTTCACATAAGGAACTATATATAATACAAGTGGATTTTACTTCCACTGATGTGAGCTCAGTTTTTTTTTTTTTTTTTCTAGAGGACAAAAAAAAAATAAACACAAAGATTAACATCACAACTAAGGACCCTTGGCTCATGCTTCTTCCCTCCATCTCTGACCCCTAATTCAAAGCCTATGCTTCCTTCAAAGACAACTTCAAATAGCAACTGCTCAATAAAGTCTTCCCAGACTAACCTCAGATCAGCAGGATCTTCCTCCTTATTTTGAATGTATATAGCATTTATACTTTTACACATTTGTTTTTATACTATCTTGAACCATTTGCTAATTACCTTATGTGGATAACGAGTCAATTGGATTGTAAGTGCCTCTACGCTGGGAATCATACTTTCTCAACTAGCATAACATCCCTCCCCTCAACCAGTAGTAGGAAATAGGTATTTAAAAGCTTGTTGAAATTCACCCAAGGGGGTGGGGGTGGGGAGAAACTAATCATTTTCAGACAACTAACACAGTATCTGGTCCTTATCCAGCTGTTTTTGTAGTTGTTGTTTTGGAGTGATAGACTGATATGTGCCTTTCAATAATAAGAGAAGAGAGAATGCGTTCACAGGCTAAGTGTTTTGACAATAGCTGCAAAATGAATTATCACCATTACCTAACAATATCATTTACAATAAGACACATACTTCTCTGGTAAAAATGCAGGGTAATGGATAAAACCCATGGGGGGTTAGCTCAATGGCATTTTCATTGTCATACTCATTAACAACAGAATTCCAAATGGCATTCTAGGGGCAGCAAGAGTCTGAAAAACAAGTGCAAGTAATGAATCCCCCAAGGATCTTGTTTTTAAAAATACTGATGTGTATTACATGTTGACACAACTCTAAAAGCTAGACAATGTGGTAGCCTCTAATGAAAACAGGCTGATGAGTCAGAAGAGCTGGATTCCTCTCCATCACTTTACAAATTTACAATTCTGTGACCTTGATCAAGTCATTCTGGATTTGCTTTTTCATCTTAAAGTGAGGGGGTTGGACTAGAGGATCTCCAAGGTCCCTACCCACTTTAACACTGTGTAGTCTGGGATTCTTTCTCCTCTGTGACATTCTAGGTTCTGAGGTCCCTTCTGATTAGGGCATTCTATTTGCAAAACAAAACCATCAATAAACTTGGGCATCTAGTGATTACAAGCAAGTTGAGTCATTAGCACAAGAATAAGAGGTATTAGAGAAGCTCTGGGCTTACTATGCAGTGTACCAGAAGTATATTGTTCTTAAAACAGTACCCAGGAGGACCTCATGCAGCATGAAAGCTGCCAAAACAAAGCATCTTAACTCAAAACTATCAGGGTATTGGCCGACTTGACAGAACCATTAAAAGATTCCTCATCACAAAAGCCACCAATCCTTTTAAAACCTTAACACTTTTAAAAGAAACTCAAATTCGTTTCTCCTTGTATTGCTTTGTTTTCTTTATTTATTCTTCTCAGTCATATGATGCTCTGGGAGGCAACCTGGCCTCTTAGTGCGCTGAAAAGACCTGGGTCCAAATGCCATCTCGGGCACCTATTAAGCGATCTATCCGGGCAAGGCTTGATGTCTCCGTTAACTCAAAACAACTCCCTAGGACTCATCCATCAAGTCAAATACAGTTGCAATCTGCGTGCGTAGCTACCTTTCCCCCGGAACTCCCAAATGACAACTTCAATAGAGCCAACTCTAACCTGGCAAAAATGCAGGGCTCAAGAAGAGAGGTGAGTGTTTCCTAAGTCTTACTGAATATGAGAAGTGGTTGTCAGAAAGTCCACAGGTACCAATTGCCCTCAAAAGTGAGAGGCCGCAGAGTGGCCGGGCAGCAACAATAGCTAAGGCTTCCAAAGAACAGAGAAGCAAAGGATGTTCGGTTAACAAGTACCAGATCACGGTACTAGGGACTCTGGCAGCAAATAATTGTGTAATTTTGGGCAACTTAAAGAAACAAAACCTAAAACAAATCATAAACAAAAACGAAAACAAAAAATCCCAATCCATCACCTTGAGTTGGACGACACAATAGTAGTTCTTGGGTCCTAAGATCCCTTTACCATATCTGTCCTGCTGAGTTTTGTGTTCAGGTCTTTGCCCACAACGTCTCTAACATTCTATAGCAAGGCAACTGAAGCATTCTAGCATTTATTAAGCAGGTCCTCCCGTGGGCACTGGGTCCGAAAATCACCCCAGGCCAAGAGTCCCGAGTCCCTTTCAGGTCTGACATTCTCTAATCTCTAAGTCACCTCCATTGGACTCCAAAAACGAGTGCCAGAGGCCTCGAAGCTGGCAGGTCTGCCCCGGGGGCATCGAGGGGCAGAAGACGAGATTGTTGCCACAGCTACCATCGCAGCAGCTCGAGATCCCGGAGAGCCAGGAAAAGTGAGCGAGCGCCCTCGGGGTCGGGGGGAGGGAGGGAGAGAGGGAGAGAGGGAGGGGGGCGGCTGCTACTCACCCCCCGCTCTCCTACGTCCCTGTCGTCGCCCCACTCGCGGCAACCCCAGCAGGGGGGGCAGGGGCGGGGGCGGGGGCGGGGGCGAGGGAAGGAGGCGGCGGCTCTGTCGTCCGCGGGCGAGTGCAGGGGGCGGCCAGCTGGTAGGGGGCCGGGCCGGGCCGGGCCGGGGGAGCGCGAGGAGTGCGCGGGGGCGCGCGCCGGTTGCGGGCGCGCGCCGCGACACCCAGGCGGGCTGGCGGGCGCGCAGGGGGAGGGAAGCGCCCTGCGCTCGCCGGCACTACCAAAGCCAGCACCATCGACGGGGCGCGGGGCGGCTGCCGGCCGGCCGGCTGCCCCGACCCTCCCGCGGGACCTAGGCCCGAGCCCCGGGCGGGAGCGCTGGCTGCGCCCTCGCCCTCGGGCCCCGGCTCCCGGCCCTCGGCCCAGGAGGCCACACAACGGCGGCGGCGGTTCCCTCGCGGGGCCGCGGCCGCAGCCGCATCCTCTTCCTCCTTCTCCTGCCTCCTGCCTCCTCCTCAGCAGACACACGCGCTCGCACACACAGGCTCATACACACACACATACATACACACACGCGCGCACACTCACACACACAGCCTCGCTGCCACCGCCGCCGCCGCCGCCGCCGCCGCCGCCGCCGCGGCGGCCGCCGCGACTCCCTGGCCGCCGTCGCCTAGCAACTGCGCGCATGCGTCTTCTCTCCACTCTCCCCTAGCTTCCCAGCTACCACTGTGGGCTCCCGAAGCGCTGCCCAGGCTCTAAACTCGGAGGTCGGAGCGGGGGAGAGAGGCGGTGCTAGGGGGCTCCTTTGTCACGGACGTTCGGATGGACGTGGACTTGCTCTGTCATAAGATGGCACAGCTAGAAGGGATATGAGATATCATAGAGATCAACTCTTTGAGAAATGAGGAAACTGAGGCCCACAGAGAGGAAATAAGTTGCCCAAGGTCATGCGCAGACGGCCGAGGAGAGATGGGAACCGAAGCTCCTGATTCTCCAGTACAGAGAAAAGGGCATCGAACCTGGGGGTCAGAGGACTTTGGTTCAGATGCTTCCTATGCGGATTATATTTACGGAATTGGGCAGATCACCTCTTTGAACCTCAGTTTTTTCTTCTCTAAAAAGAAAGAGGTTAAATCCAACTAGCCTCTGAGGCCCGTTCCAGCTTTAGTTCCAAGATCCTATGTGTAACCTTGGGCAAACCTCATCCCGGTCTCTGGGCCTCAGTTTCCTCCTCTGAGAGGAGAGGGTGGCTCCCTCCTTTACCGTCTGAGGTTCCTTCTAGCTTTCAATCTGGGGTCTAAAGTCAAAGAATCGCTGAGATCTCAGCCTTGGAAGAGACATTAGAGACCAGTCATTTGCTGAAGGTCACTGGGGCTGTTCCTGGAAGATCCTGGAATTGCATAAAGGATTTGTTGGAATTAGCTTTTTAGTGCTTACTACTACTACAGCTTGCCCAGGTTTTCCCAGCCAGACTTGGGCTTCCTAAACTGCTGCCTTCAGGCAGTTAAGGATGCGCATTTCAAAAACCCCTTAAAGTTTTCCTGACCACAACCCCATAGACACCTAAGGAAAGTAGTAATATAACCATTTTACTGAAGAGAGTTTAAATGACCTTCTGAAAACCCTTATTTCTAAATTCCATGTGTACATATTTTCACAAGAACAGTATGTCTTTGTAGTATACTTGATAACCAGGGGAACTGTGTTTAAATACTAATTTTCTACTTGCTAGCTGTGTGGCCTCAAATAAGACACTTATCTGGGCCTCAGTTACCTCATCTGTTAGACTAGAAGTCCTTCAGGCCCTTGAATCTTTAAATACATGTGGCCTGAAAAACACAGCCAACTTCAAATTGGTGTTCTTTCCACTAAATTACACACAGCATGAGAAAATCTCTAGCTTCATATGTACCTGAGTGCAACCACAGACCCCTTCTCCCATGTGCTAATTAACTAAAAGGAGCCTGAACTATCTTCATCTTTATCTCACATCCAAAGACATGTGAAAAAGAAATAGGAAAAAAGCAAGCCAGCAAAAGCAATCAATCAATTCATCAACCATAACCCCCAAGTAATACTCCACACCCTAAATGCCAAAGAAACTTAAAGGAGGGAAAGAGGAAATGTTTGTGGCAGCCTTTTTTGGAGTGGCAAGAAACTGGAAACTGAGTGGATGCCCATCAATTGGAGAATGGCTGAATAAGTTATGGTATATGAATGTTATGGAATATTATTGTTCTATAAGAAATGAGGAACAGATTTCCCACTTTCTTTTGTTTTAGAACATAGGTGGTCACGCCCTCCCTGACTTCTCAGGGAGGGAGGTAAAAACAACAAACCAGATATTGTTAGCAGGTTTCCTCCCGGCCTAAGGGTCTTGAAACAAGTATACATAAATCCATCAGCATGGGAGGTATTACACAGGTTAGTAGTGATGTAACAAACAACATGAGGAATTATACATGTCCTAGAAGGAAGGTATATAAATAACAATCACACATATGCCTCCTTCAGCAGCCAAGAAATAGTCCAAAACTAATCTATTGTCCATTACTTCATGTGTCAAGAAATCCAATGATTACTGCAAGTTTTGAAGTCCTGCAACAGTCTCATTATCAGCCATGCTCTTTCAGTATCAGATGATTCTTAGGTCTTCTCCTTTGTTTTGAGGTTTTTTTTCTCTTTTTCTGTCTCTCTCCAATGGACAAGGGGAATCGGTAGAGAAATAAGCAAACCCTTTCCCCCAAGCAGTTAACCTATCTGGTCCCTTCCATTCACTACTTTCTGGATTTCTTCATATCACCTGACGATTATATTGGAGCTGCCCTTCTGTGGGGTTATAAAACCTATATTCTTCCCAGTTGTAATCCCTTTCTCCCATTAGATTACTTTTCAGCTGATTGATCATGTCTGAACATTGAACTTCTAAAGACTTTCTGTGTGTAACATCGGCTGCCATCATGCCCACCTGTTTTTGGCTTGGGGCTCTGGAGCTGGACACTGCCTCTCGTTTCCCTGAGTCAATCTACATGCCCAATGGAAGCCTCTGTTGCATTTTGGACGTAGGGTTTTGGGTCTTGTTCTCTAATGCTGTTTTCTCACTCTGTCTCTATGCCAAGTTACAATCAAGAGAGCCATCTACACCCAGAGAGAGGGCTATGGAAACTGAGTGTGGTTCACAACATGGCATTTTCATTCTTTTTGTTGTTGCTTGCTTGCATTTTATTTTGCTTTCTTTTTTTTACTGGTTTGATTCGATTTTTCTTGTGCAGCACAATAATTGTATAAATATCTATGCATATATTGGATTTAACATATATTTCTACCATGTTTAGCATATATTGGACTACTTGCCATCTAGGGGAGGACATGGGAGAAGGGACGAAAAATTGGAACACAAAGTTTTGCAAGGGCTAATGTTAAAGAATTGTCCATGCATATGTTTTAGAAAATAAAAAAAACTTAAATAAAAAAATAATTAATTAATTAAAATTTTCTCTTTGATCTGGAGGTTCTAAATTAGCAGTGATATTCCTGTAAATTTTTCTCATAAATCAGTGGATTTTTTTTCCTACTTTTCCCTCTTGTTCTGACATCTCAGGACAATTTTCTTTAATTATTTCTTGTATTATTGTGTCAAGATTCTTTTTTTGATCATAGCTTTCAGGTATCCATTTATTCTTAACTTCTTTCTTCTTGATCTGTTGTTGTTGTTGTTGTTGTTGTTGTTGTTGTTGTGTTGTTGTTGTTTTATTATTTTTTGGTCTTATAACTTTTTTATTTTATTTTGTTTTATTATTTGTGGTCTCATAACTTTGCTGGCTTCCTCTTGCTCAATACTAAATTTTAAATAGTCATTTTCTTCCTTAAGACTCTTTCCCCCCCCCCCTCAATCTCACTTGACTTTTAAAGTCTTTTTAAAAAATTTTTCCATGCATTCTTTTTGGAAAGGTGACCAACATTACTCTTTGGGATAGGAGAGGCTTCTTTTAAATTTTAGTATCCTCGTCTGAAGATGAACTCCAGTCTTCCCTATTCCCAAAATAACTTTAAATACAGTTGGGTTCTTTCTCCTTCTCCTATCATTAAAAAAAATAAGAACTTTAAGAACTTGTTAGTATAATTACCTCTACTCCTGGAGTGAGGGGGATGGTGCTTCTGGCTCAGGTCCTCCTTCTGTTTTTTCCTCTGACCTAGAACAGAAACCAAGTACTCCATCTTCCTGTAAGTACCCAAAGCCAGCAGTATCCCTGCCCTACTGCTTCTGTACTCACCTTGAGTGTGCTGGTTCCTTCTCATCCAGGGCCCCACCTCTGCAGCACAGCTGGATCTCGAATACCTAATCAGCAGAGATTCCCTTCCCTCAGTATTTCTGAGCCCAGGACTCCCCACACTTTCCTGGCAAGTTACTATGATTGGGGTCAGACTAGCCCCAGGGTTCACTGATGGCTGTTTCAGTGGAAATAGCCATGTGTTTACACTTGAAGTGAGCCAAACCTCAGTCTTGTTTCTTTCTTTATATTTTCTCCCACTATCCCAGGAGGACCATCGTTAGGCCCCAACTCCTATTTGTTTTTAATCTCTCTATATTTTCCCTGAGGCACAGTTTAATTTCATTTGTAGGGGAAATCTGGAGAGCTTGGAATTTTCTGATCTACCCACTCATCTTCCCTGAATTGTCTCCACAGAGCTTACTTTCTACATGAACACACATGTGTACATCCATGTGAGCATGTGAACATACATATACAATACACAATGCATCTTTGTATACACATACATGAGTACACATATTAAAGATAATATATATATTAATTTATATAACTATCTATCTATATCTATCAATAGATAGATAGCAAGACAGATAATGTATGGGACAGTGACCCTTATACAAACTAAAATCAGAGAATAAGGTAGAAAAGCAAAAAAAAAAAAAAAAAAGATTGCATTTGAGAAAAGCAAAAAAAAAAAAAAAAAAAAAGATTTACTATGATCTCATGAAAAAGGACAAGGTGTCTGAGTAAAGGAGTGCAAAGCACAAACTGCAAAACACAAGATTTATAGACCAGAAGACCCCACCCTCACCCCTGACCCTTTCTCCCATTGTCTGGGGGAGTCCAGGATTACACTCTAAACACGAAAGTCTATCTCAGAAACAAAAGAATATTAGTAAATAACAAACTCTTAATTTAAATTTCTCTAGAGAACTGCTATATGAGCAGATATTCTTGGATGAGAGACAGGTAATGTTGATTTGGAGGTAAAAGTGGAAAAAATAGAGGAGTTTACTAGCTTTCAACAATCAGAAACGCAGAGGTGAAGGCTAGAGTACAGAATCATGGACAAGGGATGGCCAGTGTGGGTCTGGGTTAGGCTATAATCTGAATTACAAAGAGATTCAGTAGACCTAACATACTAGAACAGAGCACACTAGCAGCCAAATTAAATAAACAAAAAACAATTAAAACATGAAGTTTGAAGATATCAATCAGTGATTGAGCCATGGAAATGGTCAGCTCTTTGACAATCCCTTCATTTTACCTTCTTGACCTTTGTGTTCCCTGGTCCTGAATCCCTGATCTAGCAAATAGCCATTCAGATAGTCAATAAACATTATTGAGCACCTACCATGTGCCAGACATTGTACCAAACACTGGGATGCAAAGAAAGGCAAGAGACAATCCTTTCTCTAAAGGATCTCAGAGTCTGATGGGAGACAATTTGCATGCCAATATATACAAACAAGCTACAAACAGGAAAGAAGGCACTAGAATTGAGGAGGATCAGGAAAACCTTCTTGTGAAAAGGTAAAATTTTATCTAGGACTTGAAGGAAATTAAGACAAAGAGATAAGAAGTTAGAGAATTCCAGGCATGGGAGACACAGCTAGGGAAAATTACCAGAGTTAAGAAATGGAAGATTTTGTGTGAGGAGACCAGTGTCACTAAACAGCAGACTGGTGAGAGACAGGAAATTATCTGATGTCTAAACAGGGAGGATTAGAGCAGAGAGCAAAGTGAACATAGTCTAGGCACAATTGTGTTCTGAGCCAGGGACTCACGAATCCAAAGGGAAAATCATAGGATGGAGGCATCTCCAGGATGAGAAGGCTTCTGGTGAACTCTGAAGTTCAAGTAAGGAATAGAGCTTTGCCTTTCATTCACAGACACTTGGTACCAACTTAGCTTGTTTTTGTTTTTGTTTTGTTTTGTTTTCACATGATCACACTCTTTTATTCCAAGTCTGAACTCATCTTCTCTGTCCTGCCATTCTTCCTACCTGAAGGTTTGATGAATCACCATCAACAATCTGTAAAGTTTAATACTTTTGAAGAGGTTTAGAAAAATTTTATACATTTTAAAGTTATCCTTTCCCCCCAATATAAATAAATCCATCTTCAAATTATTTTTCTTTTTAAAAAATTAATTAATTAAATTTTTAAAAAATGTTATACATGGGTAATTTTCCAGCATCAAAAATTGCAAAACCTTTTGTTTCAACTTTTCCCCTCCTTCCCCCCCACCACTTCCCCTAGATGGCAGGTTAACCAATACATGTTAAATATGTGAAAGTAAAAGTTAAATACAATATATGTATATATGTCCAAACAGTTATTTTGCTGTACAAAAAGAATCGGACTTTGAAACAGTGTATAATTAGCCTGTGAAGGAAGTCAAAAATGTAGGCAAACAAAAATAAAGGGATTGGGAATTCTATGTAGTGGTTCATAGTCAACTCCCAGAGTTCTTTTGCTAGGTGTAGCTGGTTCAGTTCATTACTGCTCTCTTGGAACTGATTTGGTGGAGAGGGACACCTCCATCAGAATACATCCTCATACAGTATTGTTGTTGAAGTATATAATGATCTCCTAGTCCTGCTCATTTCACTCAGCATCAGTTCATGTAATTCTCTCCAGGCCTTTATGAAATCATCCTGGTGGTAATTTCTTACAGAACAATAATATTCCATAATATTTATATACCACAATTTATTCAGCCATTCTCCAATTGATGGGCATCCACTCAGTTTCCAGTTTCTGGCCACTATAAAGAGGACTGCCACAAACATTCTTGCACATAAGGTCCCTTTCCCTTCTTTAAAATCTCTTTGGGATATAAGCCCACTAGTAACACTGGTATGCACAAAGGGTTAACTTTTTGAGCATAGTTCCAAATTGCTCTCCAGAATGGCTGGATGTATTCACAATTCCACCAACAATGTATCAGTGTCCCAGTTTTCCCACATCCCCTTCAACATTATCTTTCCCTGTCATTCTAGCCAATCGGACAGGTGTGTAGTGGTATCTCAGAGTTGTCTTAATTTAAATTTCTCTGATTAATAATAACTTGGAGCAACTTTTCATATGGCTAGAAATTGTTTCAATTTCTTCATCTGAGAATTGTCTGTTCATATCCTTTGACCATTTATCAGTTAGAGAATGGCTTGATTTCTTATAAATTAGAGTCAATTCTCCATATATTTTGGAGATGAGGCCTTTATCAGAACCTTTCACTGTAAAAATGTTTTCCCATTTTATTACTTCCCTTCTAATCTTATCTGCATTAGTTTTGTTTGCACAAAACCTTTTTAATTTGATATAATCAAATTTTTCTATTTTGTGATCAATAATGACCTCTAATTCTTCTTTGGTTATAAACTTCTTCCTTTTCCACAGATCTGAGAGGTAAACTATCCTATGCTCTTCTAATTTATTTATAATCTCATTCTTTATACCTAGGTCATCAACTCATTTTGATCTGATCTTGGTGTATAGTGTTAAGTGTGGGTCCATGCCTAGTTTCTGCCATACTAATTTCCAATTTTCCCAGCAATTTTTGTCAAACAGTGAGTTCTTATCCCAAAAGCAGGGGTTTTTTGTTTTGTCAAACACTAGATTATTGAAGTTATTGGCTGTTTTTTCCTTTGAACCTAACCTATTGCACTGATCAACTAGTCTACTTCTTAGCCAATACCATTTTGGTAACCACTGCTTTATAATATAATTTTAGATCTGGTACAGCTAGGCCACCCTCATTTTATTTTTTTCATTAATTCCCTTGAAATTCTTGACCTTTTGTTCTTCAATATGAATTTTGTTGTTATTTTCTCTAGGTCATTAAAATAAAAATTGATTCTAGGGAGTCTGATTGGTATAGCACTAAATAAAGAGATTAGTTTAGGTAGTATTGTCATCTTTATTATATTTGCTCACCCAATCTAAGAGCATTTAATATTTTTCCAATTGGTTAGATCTGACTTTATTTGTGTGGAAAGTGTTCTGTAGTTTTGCTCATATAGCTTCTGATTTTCCCTTGGCAGATAGATTCCTAAATACTCTATACTATCAGTAGTTACTTTAAATGGAATTTCTCTTTGTAGCTCTAACTGTTGGATTTTGCTAGTGATATATAAGAATGCTGATGATTTATGTGGATTTATTTTGTATCCTGTCAAATTATTTTTGAAAGAACCCATAAGGACTTCTAATGAATTACAATATTTGTAGTTGAAATGAAGGAACTGAGAAAATAAGCAATAATTAAAAGAATGAAGAAAATTAGAGCAAGTTCTCGAGCAGGAAGAGTTGGAAAAGGTATAGACAGATGTATCACTGCAGTATATGACTCAACCCCCCCCCCTTTTTTTTTTTTTTTTTTTTTTTTGGTGACTGGGCCACAAAGAGAAAAATAAAGGGAGAAATGGCTATAGTTCCTATAAAATCTATATTAAATCAGTTAAATAAACTATTAATAACAAGGTATTTGTCAAAACAGAGTTATAAATAGCATAGATGTGATGCCTTGCTCCTGTCATATGCATTATGATTATCCTATCATATCAAATCCCATCAAGATTATCCTAAATTTATCTCTAGTATGTCTGTCATTCAGACATTACAGGAAATGGTGAGTAATGCTTTGAACTACACATTCTTTTACATGGATTCATTCAATACTGGCTCTCTACTTATTCTCCCCCTTTTTTATTCAGAAGATGAAATCTATGAACTTCAGTTTCCATGGTTGACAACTGAAAAACATACCATAAAGGACAAAAGGCTGGGTCAATGAGTATAAGAATTAACAAATTTAAGAGGAAAAAATGCAAAAGCATAGAAGTCAGATTATTTGCAGGATTTATCTTTTTAACCACTCGAATATTTGGTTTGCTATACTATTACCACCAATTCCAGGGACACTATTTTTTGTCATGTTTTCTGCAAAAGCAGCTGAGATATATCCCAAGCAAGGATGGAGTTATGTATAGCTCCATTTATTCTGTTCCTTATTTGAAGCCATGTCACATTGATGGTATCATTATCCCATCTATATGGAGTTACACATACATAAGTGAATCTATAATCACAAGTTGTTATCAAGTTCCCAAATTGTTCACATGATCCCTGAATCATATTAATGATTGTTCCATTAACTTTAGTCCTTGTTTTAACTCATTATCTATATTTGTTCTTTAAGAGCTTGTGATACATTTTTACTGATCTATGAATTGGGCAGTCTGAATAGATTCTGCTAGAGCTATAGCTGAAATGGCAAGTGATGTAATAATGGCTATTACTGCTAGAACCCCAGCAATGAGAAATTCAACAAATCTCTTTTTCCTACTTCTATTGTTTCTAATTTGTTTATGTTATCCCAAGCCTGGTGACAAGCTGACCTGTATCAATTGTGATTAATCTTAGTAGGCACCATCATATAGGATGGGTGTTCAATAACAAGAGCCACAGATAGTGAATTAAAAGTAAGACATTGTATTAAAACACAATTGTAACATTTTACAATATATCCTCCTAGCACATTCATGATTTGGATTCCAGTGCCATTTCTTAAAGCAGTACCTGTAGTTAGAAACATCTGTGGATATTTTAAACATGCCTGTATAGTATATTGCTGAGGGGTCTGAAAACATAATGGAATCCCATATCTGAGATGTGAAAATTTGTCCCATCCTAAGTCCAAAATACATTGTAACAGGAGATCCATCCAGACACTGGACAGTTGGGGTCCATTCAATAACCAGTTCAAGTTCCTCCCCAAACCAATGGGGCCCCAAATCTTCTGGGAGCAGGGGCAAAGATCTCATTTTCTGAAACTACTTTCTGCTGAGAATGGGCCTAGAGTGGACTCACCCACAGGGTCCCATCTTTTTATGGAGGGTGTGGTAAGCTGGAAGAGATTGAAGCATCCAATGGTTGATTCAACTCCTTGAAGCTGGCCAATGCAACTGTAACTGACTAAAATATAGAAAAAAATCAAACAAATAGAGGTTAGGATAATCTGAGATAGACAAGTTCACAAGGACTGCTATAAGATGTAGAGAGGCCAATATAGAATGGCCAGTAACTTTTCATGTAAAGAAGTATATTTGTGTCACATGACACACAGTACATACAAATATTAAAGATATGTTAAATGTTAAAAATGTTAAAGCTGAAACCAACTTTAGTTTCAATAAACAATAAAATAACAGTTACGTCTTATGGGATAATCATGCTAATTGTTCTTAATTTAATTTGGACACCTTTAAGGACTATTTCATACACATGTATCTATAGATTAGGCCACTCATTCATCAAATTATTTAGGTATAATAAATACATATTTTCATATTGAAAACAACAAGATATTATATAATTGAATTGTGTTCATGGCTTGTGTTGACCATTTGCTCTGATTATAGAAATTTGCTATAAGAGGAAAATACAGGGGTATGATTACAATACCATCAAAACTGGTTCTTCAGGACTTATCCTGGGAGCATACCCATGATGAGATAACATATCCTTAGCTTGGTTTGATATCCAATTATAACAGCTCTACCTTATAGGCAGACTTTGTAAAAATCAGATGGGTTTTTATTTAAGGAGACACAACTGGGGAACTGAGTCAGAAGGATCCCACCTTGAGCAAAAGCCAAGGTTGTCCCCCCAACTATTGTTCAAATACAAACATCCACCTGTAATAGTTCAGGGTCAGATTTCTCTGAGTAGCTTATGGTATTTCTCTTAAGTGGTGGGTTACTGACTTAATGATCAGGAAATGAGGTTCAAAACTCAAGAGAGTTTTAAAGTTACAGTCCCAAGAGAGTATTTCTAATACCAAATTCACAAAATCACAAATTCACAAAATCACAGCTTAGGCCTAGATAAATTGTTTTTTTTAAGTTTACCAGAACTTATACACATAAGAGATTTTGTTTAACTTGTTTTATATGTTTAACTCATCCTGGTGAAAAGTATTAATCACTAAACAAACTTATATATTTTTAGTAAACCCATTCCTTGTTTAGGTGTAAGGGGACAGAACTCTGGATAAATGTATTTGAAACAAAGATTCTTACAACAAGGTGTTAACTCAGTGGAATTAATAAGACAATGGTTATAGAGTTTACATATACTTAGTACTTACCATGGGGATGTAATAGTTCTACAATTGATGTAATTGTAATTGAGTGTTTAAACTGAGGACGAAATCAGCCACAGGCATTCCAAATTTGATCAGCCTCATTGTGGCTCTCCTGCTTCCTGCAATATTTTGATAAATAATTTTTGGGGAGCCCAGATCCTTCCCAGTCAATTGCTGGACAGAAACTGATGAAGGCTGGTGTACCTGGTGCCAGGATCTCCTTTTGATGGTAGTTTCAGGTGCCAGGGCTCAGGGAATGCTGGCCATGGGGCCTGGCCCCTACTCTATCCCAATTCCCCCAAGGTAGGTTGGGGAGGAGTTTGAACAAGGTTATGTGGATTCTCTATGTCTATGGCTGCTTTTCCTATTTCTATAGGTGAGGCAGAATTTGAGTTTCCCTACAGTATTTTAGCACTCTTTTCATAATCTAATCTGAGATGATAGAAGTTATCAAATAGAGAGATTTGGGCTATATTGATCTTGTTAGCAATCCTTACAACTGATATGTATTCAGGACTCTGGGGAGCAGAGCAGCTGAATGATCAGGGTGTTTTCCCAATGGAGTAAAAGGAAAGTCCAGACAAGATAGAAGTTAAAGAGGGATTAGCAAAAAATTGCTATTTTTTTCTAGTTGTTGTTTTTACTAGTTGCCAAATTCTTTAATCAATTTCTCTCAAAACCTTGAGAATCTGCTGTCATTTTCACAGGCCTTTTCCCTTTTTAAAGTGGAATCAAGAATGTTAAGAAATCTTTCCATATAATAAAATCTAGTTCACAGAACAAAAACGACACAGACATTCTGCACAGAGACACAGACACAGACAAAAATGACATGGAAGAAAACTGTTCCAGCTTTGTCAAAAGCCATAAACTTGAAAAATAAAAACAACTACTCAGTTACTAACATCATGCAAACATAAACCATTCTTTTAAACAATAGAAATAATTAATGTTAAAGGAATCTCATTTAAATGGCTGGGTGTCCAGGGCTGAAACTGTTTCTATGTCATGTGTTAATATAAACAGCATATTTGCTATCTGAAAAAAATATTGAGAGGTTCTTAAACAGTATACAGTGCAATAATAATTGCATATAACTCATTCTGCTGTATATATTCAAACAGGGTGTCAAAAGCATATTAAGGGGGGAGGGAGCCAAGATGGCAGAATCAACACACGTTTCTCTCTGACCTTCTTTACAACCCTCACAATAATTACAAAATCCAGCCTGTGAATTAGATCTGGATGGGCAGAACCCACAAACATTGGGAGTGCAACAAATTATCAGCAGAAGATAATTTCAAAGATTGCCAAAAAAGGTCTATTTCAATTGGAAATGGGAGGGAGGCAGCCAGGGCAACCAGTACAAACACCAGCACAGGCAGCTTAGAGCCCTGGGGCAGAGAATTTATTAGAAGAAACAGACCAGAAAAGATCTGCTTCAATCAGAAACGGGAGAGAGGCAGCAAAGCACAAACAGCTGACCACAAATGCCAGCCACAGAGCAGAGTCCCGGGGCAGAGCAGGTTCAGTGTGGCAGTGTTACTTCCACAGGGAAGAGACTTAGGGGAAGGAAGCAGACCAGAGAAGATCTGTTTCAATCAGAAGCAGGAGAGAGACAGCAAGGCCCGGGCAGCTGACCATAAATGCCACCAAAGCAGTGCAGTCTCAGTGCAGCTGAGCAGACTCCAACCACAAACACCAGGGCAGACAGCACAGAGCTCCTGGGACATTGCTAATGACTCCACTGTGGCAGAGTCAGCACCAGGAATGAATCAGCCCTGACCCAGCACAGCTGCAGTGGCTTGGAAAACCTCTCCCACCCTAAAGGTAGACCTTAACTTAATAAATTGAGTAAAAAAGTAAAGAGGACTCTAACAATTGACAGCTTTTATGGTGAAAGAGAACCAATTCCAACCCCAAGGAGAATAAAGGCAGATTGTCTCCAGATGAAGCTCCAAAAGGCAGAATAACCTGGTTCCCATCACACAAGGATCTTCTAGAAGAACTTACAAAGGATCTTAAAAGAGAACTAGAAAAAATGGGGAAAGGAAATGAAAACCCTGCAAGAGAGTTTGGAAAAGGCAACACAAAATAGACACAGTGAAATGGAAAAAAAAGCATATAACTCATTAAAAGATAGATTTGATAAATTGGAAAAAGAAAGCAACTCCCAGAAAAACAGAATTTGTGAAACAAAAAAAGAAACTAACTTCTTTAAAAACAAAATTTGTGAAATAGAAAAAGAAAATAATTCCTTAAAAAGCAGAATTTGTGAAATGTAAAAAAATGACATAGAACAAAACAACTCATTCAAAAATTCAATTGGACAAATACAAAAAGAAGTAAAAAAAGTAAATGAAGAAAATAACACACTAAAATTCAGAACTGAGCAAATGGAAATGAATGATTCAATAAGGCAACAAGAATAAATCAAGCAAAACCAAAAAAATAAAAAAATAGAAAAAAATGTAAAATACCTAATGGGGAAAATAACCAACTTGGAAAATATATCTAGAAGAGTCAATCTAAAGATTATTGGACTTCCTGAAACACATGATGAAAAAAATAGCCCAGACACTATTTTTCAGGAAATCATCAAAGAGAACTGCCCAGATGTCATAGAAACAGAAGGTAACATAGAAACTGAAAAAAATTCATTGATTACCTATACAAAGAGATCCCAAAATTAAAACTCCAAGAACTATTGTGGCTAAATTCCAGATCTATCAGATCAAGGAAAATATACTAAAAACAGCCAGAAAAAGCAATTCAAATACCGAGGAACCACAATAAGGATCACTCAGGATCAAAGGGCCTGGAATCTGAAATTCCAAAAGGCAAAGAAACTTGGCATGCAGCCAAGAATAACTTGCTCAGTCAAACTAAGCATTTTCTTCAAGGGAAGAAGATGGACATTCAGTGAAATATGTGAATTCCATTTATTTCTGATGAAAAAAAACCAGAGCTAAACAAAAAGTTTGCTCTCAAAATATAGGACTTAAGAGAAGCTTAAAAAGGTAAAAAGAACTCTTGAGAACTGTATTTCTGTTACTTATTATTATAATTACTTATTACCCAGGAGACGTAAATATAATTACTGATTCAGCCTATTCAGTAGGTGTAGTACAAAGAATTGCCACAGCCCAAATAAAATTTGCAGCCTCCAATATTTATCAGCTCTTTAAGGAACTTCAAGAGCAAGTGAGAAAACATCCAGGCAAGATTTATATCTTGCATGTCCACTCACATAGTGGACTTCCAGGTCCCATTTTTGATGGAAATTCAAAGGCAGATAGCCTTCTAACCATGTTAGCCAGTAGTCCTTTATTTCAGGAAGCACAAGAATCTCATTCTAAATATCATCAGGCTGCTCGAGCTTTACGTTTACAATTTGGAATCACAAGAGAGGAAGCTAGGAGCATAGTAAAAAGCTGTACAGCTTGTCTTCCTTTCCACGCTCCTACACTCCCTCCAGGGAAGAATCCTCGTGGTTTGAGACCCAATGAAATCTGGCAAATGGATGTGACCCACTATAAATCTTTTGGTCGTCTATCTTTTATTCATGTCGTGGTAGACACCTTTTCAGGATTCACATTTGCAATGCCAGCAGCAAAAGAGACAGCCCGAGTGGTCACTGAATTTCTTATACAAGCATTTGCAATTATGGGTGTGCCACAAGCAATAAAAACAGACAATGGATCTGCATATACGTCCAAACATTTTACACACTTTTGTGCACAGTATAAGATTTTACATACCACGGGCATACCCTTTAATCCTCAAGGGCAGACAATAGTAGAGAGAAGAAACAGAGATATTAAGACACTCCTCCAAAAACAAAAAAAAAGGGGGAGCCACAGGTAGCCCTAGGGAACTTCTAAATTTAGTTCTCTATACCATTAATTTTCTAATTTTTGACAAAGATGCACTGGCTCCGGCAGACAGGTTTTATAACCCACCAGAAGGGCAGTGTCCAGTGCGAGCATCTCCACTGTCCTTAGATAATCGCCAGGTGATGTGGAGAGATCCAGAAAGTGGTGAATGGAAGGGACCAGATAGGTTAACTGCCTGGGGGAGAGGGTTTGCTTGTATTTCTTCAGCAGGAGAAGGAATCAGATGGGTGCCAACGAGTCATATTCGCCTTGTCCATCAGAGAAAGACAGAAAAAGAGAAAGACCTCAAAATAAAGGAGAAGATCTAAGAAACATCTGACACTGAAAGAGCATGGATAATAAGAAGACTGTTAAAGAACTTTAAAAACCAGCAGGAATCATTGGACTTCCTCACACAAGATGAGACTAATGGACAATGGACTTATGGACATTTATAAATTTTCAATTTATGATTATTTGATTATGTTATTTGTCATATACTTCTAGCATGTATTATGTTACTATGTTACTATGTGCTTATGTAATTTATGTAATTATGTGAAATACTTCCCATATTGATGGATTTATGTTTCAAGATCATGACTGTCCTATGTTCTAAATCAAAAGAAAGGGGGAGATGTTAGGATTACTAGGTGAGAACTTAGGTTGTCTGGATAGTGACAAGGTGAGAATTCAGGTTGGACAATTACAAGGTGAGAACTCAGGTTGACTTGATAGAAGGAGCAAGCTCATTGGCTGAAGTGGTTCTTCCCAGAAGCCCTTGCATTATCCCACGCCCATTCTCTGGGAGAATAAAAGAGAGGGCACCCAGAGATAGAAGAAGACTCTGCATTGCATCAGGCTTGACGGGGCTCTCTGCAGAAAGGGAAGTCACTTCTCTGGACAAGAGTTAACAGCAACTGCCTGGAGACAACGGTTCGTTACAGGAAGAAGAATCTGTCGGAGAGATTTGAGTAGAAGACACAGCAGATCTCTTCCCAGAGAGTGATCCGGCAGCTTCTAGAGACGACAGCTCGCTACACATATTGAGATAGCTTTGTAATGGGTGACAGCTCTCTCGCTGGTTGGCTGTGTGTGTGACCTCACAGGCCTTTTATAAGCCCACTTCAGACAGCAGTTGCACTCTTTAACCTGGCTCCCTAGCCTGGAGTAGCCAAGCCAAGCCAAGCTGATGGATAGCCGAGAGGTAAGGAGTTTGGTAGTGAACACCTGGGTCTTCAGACCAGGTGTTCACTAGGGAGCTGACAAGTCAGGGCATTATGTGAGTAGGTATAATAAAGGCTTTTAAGATTACATGTAGCTGTTCTTGAGTGCGCTACTGGTTATTAAACTATAGATTCAAGAGATTGTGGCCAGAGATCTTTGAAGGCCTCAGAGGAAGTGAGCCAGGTAGAGTTGACACTGCAAAGGTCAGTGGTCAAAGGTACTCTGTTGGGCCTAGGACAGACTAGTATTTGTAACTGCCAGGAGGGCATGTTACAATTCTCCCTTGTATCTATTTTCCTAGTTCTTTAACCTACTTTTTGTGTTGAGGTATACATAAAGAGTATATGTATAATTAGGTTTACTGTTGTAATATAAAAAAAGGATCTAGAGGCAATTGTAACAGAAAAAGGGAAATGTGGAGGTACTACATCTCACAAAGAGGCAAAGGAAACCTATTATATCTGAGGGAAAGAAGGAAGGGGGATGATCATAGTGTAAATCTTACTCTCATCAGAATTGGCTCAAAGAGAAAATGTGAGACATATTTGGTTTACAGAGAAACTTCTCCCCCCTCATTGAAAAATGGGAGTAGAAAAGCAGAAAGGGAAGGGGTAGGTTAAATAGAAGGGAATACAGAAATTGAAAGGTCTAAGAAAAGGGGAGTGACTTTAAGGGGGAGGGAGGGATACTAAAGAGGAAGGCTTGCAAGAGGCAAGTGGTGCTCATAAATTTAATACTGGGGAGGGGGGTAAGGGGAAAAGGAAAGAGAAAAACATAACCTGGGGTTAACAAGATGACAGGAAATACAGAATTAGTAATTTTAACTATAAATGTGAATGGGGTAAACTCTCCCATAAAGCGGAGGCAGATAGCAGACTGGATTAAAAGTCAGAATCCTACAATATGTTGTTTACAGGAAACACACTTGAAGCAGGGTGATACATACAGAATAAAGGTAAAAGGCTGAAGCAGAATCTACTATACTTCAGGTGAAGTCAAAAAAGCAGGGATAGCCATCCTGATCTCAGATCAAGCAAAAGCAAAAATTGATCTAATTAAAAAAGATAAGGAAGGGCACTGTATCTTACTAAAGGGTAGCATAGACAATGAAGCAATATCAATACTAAGCATATGTGCACCAAGTGGTGTAGCATCTACCTTCCTAAAGGAGATGTTAAGAGAGCTGTAAGAAGGATTGGACAGCAAAACAATAATAGTGGAAGATCTCAATCTTGCACTCTCAGAACTAGATAAATCAAACCACAAAATAAATAAGAAAGAAATTAAAGAGGTAACTTAGAACATTAGAAAAGTTAGGTATGATAGATCTTTGGAGAAAACTAAATGGAGACAGAAAGGTGTACAATTTCTTCTCGGCAGTTCATGGAACCTATACAAAAACTGACCATATATTAGGAAATAAAGACCTCAAATTCAAATTCAAAAAGGCAGAAATGGTAAATGCATCCTTTTTAGATCATGATGCAATAAAAATTATTCAATAAAAAGCCAGGGGAAAATAGACTAAAAAGCCATTGGAAACTAAATAATCCCATCCTAAAGAATGAATGGGTGAAACAGCAAATCACAGAAACAATTAATAATTTCACCCAAGAGAATAACAATAATGAGACAACATACCAAAATTTGTGGGATGAAGCCAAAGCGGTAATAAGGGGAAATTTTATATCTTTAGAGGCTTACATGTATAAAATAGAGAAAGAGAAGATCAATGAATTAGGCTTACAATGAAAAAAAATAGAAAAAGAACAAATTAAAAACCCAATCAAACACTAAACTTGAAAAATCTAAAAATAAAAGGAGAGATTAATAAAATTGAAAGTAAAAACAAAAACTATTGAATTAATAAATAAAACTAAAAGTTGGTTCTATGAAAAAAACAACAAAATGGATAAACCCTTGGTAACTTTGATTAGAAAAAGAAAAAAAAAGAAAAATCAAATTGTTAGTCTTAAAAATGAAAAGGGAGACCTTTCCACTAATGAAGAGGAAATTAGAGCAATAATTAGGAGTTACTTTGACCAACTTTATGCCAATAAATTTGATAACTTAAAAGAAATGGTTGAATGCCTTCAAAAATATAGGTTGCCCAGATTAACAGAGGAAGAAGTAAATTGGTTAAACAGTCCCATTTTAGAAAAAGAAATAGAACAAGCTATTAATCAACTCCCTAAGAAAAAATCCCCAGGACCAGATGGATTTACATGTGAATTCCACCAAACATTTAAAGAACAATTAACTCCAAAGCTATAAATACTATTTGAAAAATTAGGGAATTAAGGAGTCCTACCAAATTCCTTTTATGACACAGACATGGTACTGATACCTAAACCAGGTAGATCAAAAACTGAGAAAGAAAATTATAGTCCTATCTCGCTAATGAATATTGATGCTAAAATCTTAAATAAGATATTAGCAAAAATATTACAGAAATTGAAACTTTCTAGTCATGTGAAAATGTGCTCCAAATTGATGAGAAATGCAAATTAAGACAACTCTGAGATACCACTACTCACTTGTCAGATAGGCTAAGATGACAGGAAAACATAATGATGAATGTTGGAGGGGATATGGGAAAACTGGGACACTTGATGCATTGTTGGTGGAGTTGTGAAAGAATCCAGCCATTCTGGAGAGCAATCTGGAATTATGCCCCAAAAGTTATCAAACTGTGCATACCCTTTGATCCCGCAGTGTTACTACTGGGTTTATATCCCAAAGAAATACTAAAGAAGGAAAAGGGACCTGTATGTACCAAAATGTTTGTGGCAGCCCTTTTTGTAGTTGCTAGAAACTGAAAAACGAATGGATGCCCATCAATTGGAGAATAGTTAGGTAAATTATAGTATATGAATGTTATGGAATATTATTGTTCTGTAAGAAATGCCCAGCAGGAAGACTACAGAGAAGGTTGGAGAGACTTATATGAACTGATGCTGAGTGAAATGAGCAGAACCAAGAGATCTTTATACACTTCAACAACAATACTGTATGAGGATGTATTCTGATGGAAGTGGATATCTTCAACATAGAGAAGATCTAATTCAGTTTCAATTGATCAATGATGGACAGAATCAGCTATACCCAGAGAAGGAACACTGGGAAATGAGTGTAAACTGTTTGCATTTTTGTTTTTCTTCCCAGGTTATTTTTACCTTCTGAATCCAATTCTTCCTGTGCAACAAGAAATTTGGTTCTGCACTCATATATTGTATCCAGGATATACTATAACATATCTAACATGTATAAGACTGCCTGCCATCTAGGGGAGGGGGTGGAGGGAGGGAAAGGAAAAGTCAGAACAGAAGTGAGTGCAAGGGATAATGTTGTAAAAAATTACCCATGCATATGTACTATCAAAAAAAGTTATAATTATAAAATTAAAAAATAAAGCGTCAAAAAAAAGAAAAAATAAGACTTCATGCAGTCTGCAACTCTCCTGAATGTGGACTGAACCAGATTAAAATGTAATTGGGAAATAGCTAACAAAATAAATACAATAAAACATAAAAAAGAAATGCTTGTTACAGCAATGAGATGAAAAAGAGAATAAAGAAATTAGAGTAGGTCATGAGGAAACCAAATTATCACTCTTTGCAGATGACATGATGGTACACTTATAGAACCCCAGAGATTCTACTAAAAAGCTATTAGAAATATTCTACAACTTTAGCAAATTTGCAAGATACAAAATAAGTTCACATAAATCATCAGCATTTTTATACATCATTAACAAAATCCAACAGCAAGAATACAAAGAGAAATTCAATTTAAAATAACTATCGATAGTATGAAATATTTGGGAATCAATCTGCCAAGGGAAAGTCAGAAATGATATGAGCAAAACTACAAAACACTTTCCACAAAAATAAAGTCAAATCTAACCAATTGGAAAAATATTATGTGTTCTTGGAGAGGTCGAGTGAATATAATAACGATCACAATACTACATAAACTAATATATATATATATATTTTAGTGCTATACCAATCAGACTCCCAAGAACCTATTTTAATGACCTAGAAAAAATAACAACAAAATTTATCTGGAAGAACAAAGGTCAAGAATTTCAAGGGAACTAATGAAAAAAATCAAATAAAGGTGGTCTAGCTGTACCTGATCTAAAACTATATTATAAAGCAGAGGACACCAAAACTATTTGTATTGGCTAAGAAACAGACTAGTTTATCAGTGGAATAGGTTAGGTTCACAGGACAAAATAGTCAATAACTATAGCAATCTAGTGTTTGACAAACACAAAGACCCCAGCTTTTGGGATAAGAACTCACCGTTTGACAAAAAGTGCTGGAAAAATTGGAAATTAGTATGGCAGAAACTAGGCATTGACCCACACTTAACACCATACACCAAGATAAGATCAAAATGGGTTCATTATTTAGGCATAAAAATAAGATTATAAATAAATTATAAGAACATAGGATTCTTTACCTCTCAGACCTGTGGAGGAGGAAGGAATTTGTGACCAAAGAAGAACTAGAGATCATCACTGATCACAAAAAAGGAAATTCTGATTATATCAAGTTAAAAAGCTTTTGTAGAAACAAAACTAATGCAGACAAGATTAGAATAGAAGCAATAAACTGGGAAAACATCTTTACAATTAAAGGTTCTGATAAAGGCCTCATCACCAAAATATAAAGAGAATTGACTCAAATTTTTAAGAAATCAAGCCATTCTCCAATTGATAAATGGTCAAAGGATATGAACAGATAATTTTGAGATGGTGAAATTGAAACTATTTCTAGTCATATGAAAAGGTATTCCAAATCATTATTGATCAGAGAAAAGCAAATTAAGACAACTCTGAGATACCAGTACCCACTTCTCAGATTGGCTAAGATGACAGGAAAAGATAGTGATGAATGTTGGAGGGGATGTGGAGAAACTGGGACACTGATGCATTGTTGGTGGAGTTGTGAATGGATCCAATCATTCTGGAGAGCAATTTGGAACTTTAGTCAAAAAGTTGTCAAACCCTGCATACCCTTTGATCCAGCAGTGCTACTACTGGGCTTGTATCTGAAAAAAATACTAAAGAAGGGAAAGGGACCTGTATGTTCAAAATGTTTACAGCAGCCTTTTTTGTAGTGGCTAGAAATAGGAAATTGAATGGATGCCCATCAATTGGAGAATGGCTGAGTAAATTGTGGTATATGAATGTTAGGGAATATTACTGTTCTGTAAGAAATGACCAGCAGGATGAATACAGAGAGGCTTGGAAAGACTTACATGATCTGATGCTGAGTGAAATGAGCAGAACCAGGAGATCATTATACACTTCAACAACAATACTATAGGATGATCAATTCTGATGGTCGTGGCCCTCTTCAACAAGGAGATGAACCAAATCAGTTCCAATAGAGCAGTAATGAATAGAACCAGCTACACCCAGAGAAAGAACTCTGGGAGATGACTATGAACCATTACATAGAATTTCCAATCCCTCTATTTTTGTCAGCCTGCATTTTTGATTTCCTTCACAGGCTAATTGTATACTATTTCAAAGTCCGATTCTTTTTGTACAACAAAAATAACTGTATGGATATGTATACATATATTGTATTTAACTTATACCTTAACATATTTAACATGTATTGGTCAACCTGACATCTGGGGGAAAGGGTGGGGGGAAAAAGGGGAAAAGTTTGTACAAAAGGTTTGGCAGTTGTCAATGCATATATCTTGTAAATAAAAAGCTATAATAAAAAATACTATATGAACATCAATTTTGATGGAAGTGGCTATCTTCAACAATGAGAAGATCCAAATCAGTTCCAATGGATTAGTAATGAACACAACCAACACACTGTGAAATCAGTGTGGACCACAACATAGCATTTACACTCTTTCTGTTATTGTTTGCTTGCATTTTTGTTTTCCTCCCCAGGTTATTTTGACCTTTCTAAATCTGATTTTTTTTGTAGCAAGATAACTGTATAAATATGTATGCATATATTGTATACATAAAGTATTTAACATATACTTTAAAATATTTAACATGTATAGGACTACCTGTCATCTAGGGGATGGGGTGTAGGGAAGGAGGGGAAAAGTTGGAACAGAAGTTTTTGCATGGATCAATGTTGAAAAATTACCCATGCATATGTTTTGTCAATAAATAGCTATAATAATAAAAAAACTTATTTAGTAGTAGGTGGAATATATATAAAAAAGCTAATTGTTTTATTAGTAGCATCTTTAAATACCATATACTGCTTGCAGCAAATCCTCAGATTTCTTTTTGAATTAGGGTTAGAAGCTCCTCTTAAAATGTTGAATAATTTTATCAATTCATGTGTTCCCAAGTTCAAATACCATTTTATTCATTTATTATCCCTCAACAATTTTGATGGGTCTTTACAGTAACTCAATTATCTCTTCTAATTTCTATTTTAAAATTGGACTAGAATCAATGATAGGTTGCATATAGAATACCTCTTTTCCTGTACTTCCAAAATCTTCACCATCCCGAATTAATTTTTTTTCTTTTCCTATTTTTGTAAGCAATTAATAACTGTGTTATCCTTTCAAACCGCTCCCCTCTATAAAAATCATGGTGAGGGGTGGCATAGCAAAGAACACATCTTTTCCCCAAAAACTAAGAATCTACTACTTCAGGCATAACTTTAAACTCTAGCAATGACTGTGAACTGCATCCTAAAATAAGACCTACCATACCAGAAGGAAGAGGACCCGAGATTCTAGTGGGGAAAGAACATATTCCATATGATCAGTAATTCGGTGTGACACTGAGGGAGATAAATCAAGAGCAGCACTTCTCCAGGTAGCATGCATTAAATCTTGTATTGTCAAAAAGTCTGATTATTTTCAGGCACCACTTGAGGGGGGAATAAGGGAAAGTGCAACTCCCATTGATTGATTTCCCAATATCAAATTACCTTCCTTATCATTCTGAGAATACTACACAGAAGCCCAACAAGTGTCCTTCCTGCATTTTGTACTTAAAGTCAAAGCGCTATCTGCTGAATTGTGATGAAGTGCAACCTTTTGAGTAATACAGTTCTTCTCTTATGACCCAATTGTCCACAATTATAGCATCTACTAGAATTTGAAGAATTCTGGGATTGAGTTTTGTCCTGATTTAGTGCAGCAATCATTACTGCAATTTAAAAAGTAGAAGTCCCAATATTTTGATAACTGAATCATTTCTATTATAGATATTTTTTTTTGTTTTCCCCCAGCTAATGCTTTCTTACAGTTGGCATTAAGCATTTTTGAGAGCAAGTTGTCTCAATAAAATTTGAGCTGCTTCCCTGTCATTAACAGGGAACTGCTTTAGTGTCCTGTTGTCTCTCAATTATAATCCTTCTCTGGGAGGAGGTTTCTTTTCTGTAAATGCTTTTCTCTGTGAGCAGGTTTCCTGGAAAGCTTCTGGAGCCTCCAGCCAGAGCGAAGGTAGAATCTCGAATCCTCTTCTTCCTGAATCCTGAATCTTGACTCTGAATCTCCTAGAGTGTGGGAATCAGACTTTGCCTCCAAGAGGGTGGGAAGCCTTCTCCTTGACCTTCACCAGACTGCTCTCCAGGCTCAATGTTGTCTCCTTTTATCCTCCCAGAGAATGGGCTTGTGGGTGCTCCCAGGGGCTTGTGAGAACTCCTACAGCCAATGGACTACCTCCTTTTAAAGTGTGTAAACTCCTTTTCAGAACTCTTTTTAAAGGTGTGAACCCTGAGCTAGAGAATTGTTAAGTACTGACTTAGCACCTAGTAAGAACCTAACAAACTGCCATCATTAAGTGATTAAGAAAGTCAGAAAAAGTCTCATTGGGTCCTTGCATGGTTTTTTGTATAGGATATTCCTCTGTCCCTACAACCTGATTGAGTTTGCCCTATTCTGATTCAGTATGTGTACTATATTAATAGTAGTTAGACAAGAATCAATCTTATAAATTTTATTTTATATATTTTTTGCATCTCATACTTTATATTTTATCCAATGTCTGATATCTTATATTTTATACCTCATATTTTTATCTAATCTCTAATATAACCTATTTTATATGTGATCTTATATCTTTTTTTAATTTGTTTTTTTCTTTTTATTGAAGCTTTTTATTTTCAAAATATATGCAAGTATAATTTTTCAACATTGACCCTTGCAAAACTTCGTATTCCAATATCCCCTCTTTCTCCCCACCCCCTCTCCAGATGGCAAGTAATCCAGCATATGTTAAACATGGTAAAAATATATGTAAATCCAATATAGGCATGTATATTTATACAATTATTTTGGTACACAAGAAAAATCAGATCAGAAAGAAAAAAATGAGAAATAAAATAAAATTCAAGCAAATAACAACAAAAGAAGTAAAAATGCTATGTTGTAATCCACCCTCAGTTCCCACAGTCCTCTTTTTGGGTGTAGATGGCTCTCATCATCACAAGATCACTGGAACTAATCTAGATTGTCTCATTTTTGAGAAGAGCCATGTTCCATCACAACTGTTCATTGTATAATCTTGCTGTTGCTGTGAACAATGATCTCCTGGTTCTGCTCATTTCACTTAACATCAGTTCATATCTCTCCAGGCCTCTCTGAAATCATCCTCCTGATCATTTCTCCTGAATATTCCATAATATTCATATACCATAACTTATTCAGCCAATCTCCAATTGATGGGCATCCACTCAGTTTCCAGTTTCTTGCCATTACAAAGAGGGCTGCCACAAACATTTTTGCATATATGAGTTCCTTTCCCTCCTTTATGATCTCTTTAGGATATAGGCCCAGTAGAAACATCAAAGGGTTTGATAACCCTTTGAGCATAGTTCCAAATTGCTCTCCAGAAAGGCTGAATCTGTTCCCAATTCCACCAATAATGTATTAGTGTCTCACTTTTCTCACATCCCCTCCAACATGTCATTATCTTTTCTTGTCATCTTAACCAACCTGAGAGGTGTGTAGTGGTACCTCAGAGTTGTCTTAATTTGCATTTCTCTCTTCAATAGTGATTTAGAGTACCTTTTTCACGTGACTAGAAATAGTTTAAATTTCTTCATCTAAAAATTATCTGTTCATATCCTTTGACCATTTATCAATTGGAGAATGGTTTGATTTCTTATAAATTAGAGTCAGTTCTCTATATATTTTGGAAATGAGGCCTTTATCAGAACCTTTAACTGTATAAATGTTTTCCCAGTTTGTTGCTTCCCTTCTAATCTTGTTTGCATTAGTTTTGTTTGCACAAAGGCTTTTTAATTTGAAATAATCAACATTTTCTATTTTGTGATCAATAATGATCTCCTTTGGATACAAATTCCTTCCTCCTCCACAAGTCTGAGAGGTAAACTATCCTATGTTCCTCTAATCTATGATCTCATTCTTTATGCCTAAATCATGGACCCCATTTTGATCTTATCTTGGTATATGGTGTTAAGTGTGGGTCCATATCTAATTTCTGGCATACTAATTTCCAGTGTTCCCAACAGTTTTTTTTTCAAATAATGAATTCTTATACCAAAAGTTGGGATCTTTGAGTTTGTCATACACTAGACTACTATAGCTGTACATATTTTGTCCTGTGAACCTAACCTATTCCACTGATCAACTAGTCTATTTCTTAGCCAACACCAAATGGTTTTGGTGTTTATAATATATTTGTAATATAATATTTATATGGTGTTTATAATATATTTACAATATAGCTTTAAATCAGGTACAGCTAGGCCACCTTCATCTGATTTTTTTTTTTCATTAATTCCCTTGAAATTCTTGACCTTTTGTTCTTCCATATGAATTTTGATGTTATTTTTTCTAGGTCATTAAAATAGTTTCTTGGAAGTCTGATTGGTATAGCACTAAATAAATAGACTAGTTTAGGGAGTATTGTCGTCTTTATTATATTCGCTCGACCTATCCAAGAGCACTTAATGTCTTTCCAATTATTTAAATCTGACTTTATTTTTATGGCAAGTGTTTTGTAATTTTGCTCATATAATTCCTGACTTTTCTTTAGTAGATGGATTCCCTAATATTTTATACTCTTGACAGTTGTTTTGAATGGAATTTCTCTTTGCATCTCTTGCTGTTGGATTTTGTTGGTGATGTATAAACATGCTGAGGATTTATGTGGATTTATTTTGTATCCAGCAACTTTGCTAAAATTGTGAATTATTTCTAATAACTTTTTATTAGAATCTCTGGGGTTCTCTAAGTATACCATCATGTCATCTGCAAAGAGTTATAGTTTGATTTCCTCATTATCTACTTTAATTCCTTTAATCTCTTTCTCAACTCTTATTGACAAGGCTAGCATTTCTAATACAATATTGAGTAGTAATGGTGATAGTGGGCAACCTTGTTTCACTCCTGATCTTACTGGAAAAGGTTCTAGTTTATCCCCATTATCTCCTTCTAGAAATTCTTACTGTTGGCTGTAACAACTTGATTTGTTCTGTGCATTGTTACATTGAGTTTGCAGCAAAATTAGTGGAAGAGTAAACATGAATTGGCTAAGTTCCGGAGTTACAGGAAATTTCAATTAACTGTGAAGTCTTCTGAAGGAAAATGCTATCTACCTGCAGAGAAAAAATTGATATATGGAAGCATGTAATGTATGGTTTCACATATATTTAACAAATGTTGACCTTTTCTAATGTGGGGTTGGGAGGGACAGAGGGAGACAACTGGGAACTGAAAATGCCAGGAAATAATTAATATTTTTTAATGTTGTAACTTCCACCTTATACTGGAAATGGAATTGGAGACGAAAATGTGAAGTGAAAGATTTTTTTTGTTCAAAGGACAATCATACCACTATCCCCATGTAAGCCCTTGGGAACAGCACCCAATTTCTCAAGATTACAACTTCCAGCTATAAAATAGAATGGTAGACTAAATTCAAAGCTTCTTAAACTTTTCCCTCTCACAGCCCCTTTTTGCTGAGGAATTTTTCCATGATCCAAGATATAAAAGTATCTAAAATAGATATCCAAATCAAGTATTTCCTCATAGCAAATCATAAAATAATGTATTTTAAACATATTTATATATTTATATCACACATATATCCTATAAATATATATGTTTATGCATCATATAAATATGTATATATATATATATTTGCTATAGTTATAATTTTATCATTTATGGAAAAGAAAATGTTCATACACATGAGATGGATTTTTTACCTACAGAATTAAATACTGGTGGAATATTAATTTTTCATGACCCCTACATTCAGTTACCTGACTCCATTAGGGGTTACAGCCCAAAGTTTAAGAAGCTTTGGACTAGATACCCATGGTCCCTTTCTGCTAAGGGGTTTCAGTGAACTGCAAACTCAATGTAATGATGCATAGAACAAACCAAGTTGTTACAGCCAACATTAAGAATTCCTAGAAGGAGAGGGTTGGAAATTGGGTTCAGTCATCTCTACCACATGGGGGTTCATTTTATAAAGTTGCAATATGTGGTCTACTGAAGATAAAAGACTTACCCACTTTTCAGTAAATTCTTTACTGCTGCTGTAGTATAGGAGTAAATGGCCTCCATTTTGATCCAGAGATCCTACTGTGAGTTTTGTCAAGTCACTTATCCACTCTGAGCTTCTATTTCCTTATCTATAAGATGGAAATTATTATAATAAAAATCCCATCCTACTTACCTTATAGGGCTACTTTTAAAAATAGGTGTGGTAATGTAACTTTACAAATATTACATACATTTATTTGATAAGTGATTTCTATTTCTAAATTAATGCCTTGTCTTTCTCAGCAATGTTTTTCAAGAAGTCATTCAGAAGGAAAGCTATCGTTCCATTTGTAGCTCTTTTATCCATGAGTGGCATTTAGTTCTTAAAGGAAATTTGAAATATAAGATTCTATTTTTTTTGCCTGTACTTTTGCATATGTAGGCATAATGGGTATGAAAGTCAATGACATCTGATTTTTGTTCACCATTGAGATATAGAGGATCTCTGAATTCCAATATGCCGGCCTTCCATTTTGAGATGTGTTACCAAAAAATATGGGTTTAATCATGTCAACACAAAACTGTCTGGTTTTCCTCTTTGCTGATTTCTCACATTTTTATGGAATCCACCACTTCTATTCTTTTACCTCTCTTCCATCCCCTCCCCAGTTTCTTAGCAACATGGAGAACAAAGCTGGCCCAGCCAGAGCTAACTTTATGCCTATCCCTTTTCTCAAATCTAAGAGCTCACCTAAGAAACCATGGTTCAGTATCAATAATCTCTAGTTCTAACACAATCTGGCTTGATTAATAGCCTCCTGATGAACCAAACAATCAAGAAAAATGTACTATCATCTTCATTATGAAGCCCTAAGGCACTGGGGTGGGCACCAATAATGAAGGAAATATGAAGGGCCATTTCCTCTTTCCCTTTCTCTCATCAGTATCACCACCCTGTTTTGTACAAGGACAGGAGATCTTTTTTCTTATAGATGTTACAGCCTAAACAAGGAGAGAGGACAGATGGATAGCAAATGATTACATTAGACACTTTGGGTAGAATTTTAATGTTTATTTTTAATTACCCTAATCATAGCTGGACTAATCTTCTTTATGCATAGATCTGGTCATATCATCCCTTTACTTAAAAATCTTCAATAATTCTCTATCACCATTAGAGCTGAAATAAAAGATGAATAAAGCATTTAAGACTTTATCATGTGCCAGGTACTATGCTAAGTAATGATGATACAAGTAAAGCAAAAACAAAACAAAACAACTAAAAAAACCAACAACCTTGTCCCTAATCTCAAGGAGCTTACATTCTGAGGGGGAGACAGCACACAGAGGGATGCTAGAAAGTTGGGGGAGGAGAAAGGGGATCATGACAAGGCTGCTGGTAGGGAGGAAGAGAAGTCTGGAGAGTAAAGAGTGGATCCAGGAGTAAAGCAACCATGGCTTGGGAGATTCATGAAATGGAGGTTTAAGCCAGGAACTCAAGCAATCAAAATAGACAGTTGTAGTGCAAAGGCATCTTCAAGATGAGAAAGTTGCTGGCAGAGAGCAATAAGTAAAGCTAGTAGTGACTCAGTAACCCAAGTCCATTTCTACCTGGCATTCAAGGTCCTCTGTGATCTTCTATCTCTGATTCTTTCCAGCGTTAGCTTATACTACGCACCATTACATAACCTACATTACAGACAATACATCTTAACTTCTGTCCGAATTTTGTACTCCTTTCCCACTGAAAGATCATATTTTATTTAGCATCCTCTCTGGGTTATTTCCTCAACTCTAGTTGGCAGTCATAGGTTGGGATCTCCAGAGGTCATCTATTAATACTCAGAATTTTAACCTGAGGGACCCAGTGTTTTCGTGTAAGTTTAGCTAAGTCATGAAAATCTTCCATTTCCCCCAAATAAATTTCTTTGGGCATATAGAGATGAATTCAGGTGACATAGTTGTCTCCTTATAACAAATACAGGGGAAAAGGTTTCCATGTGCAGGGTATGTGTCCAAAGGGGTTAACTCAGATGTGGGGCCCTGGAAATTCTTCTTTCCCTTTATGGACTTCTCATGAGTTTCCCCTTAGTTCCTTGATGGACTCCAATGCTTGGTGCCTATCTGGAGTAGTACATAGCCAACACTTCTCTCCATCATCAGAAGGGATCTTAGTTTCTAAATCTACTGCTACTCTTGAAGGGACTGTTTTACCATTATCAATCTATACATATTTCATGTCATTAACTACTACTTTTTTGTTACCAATTGGTGGCTGATGAGACCTCAGCTAGATCTCCTGGCCACAGGGGCATCCTCATCTCACAATACTCATCCACCCAACATCAGGAAAGAATAAATGCAAAAGAGGTAATGATTTCAAGGACACATGCTGACTGGTTGGAGAGGGGAGGCTGCTCTGCCTCCCATGCTGCAGTTCTCATCACTTCTACCAGATTCTCTACTAGGAAGAAGAAAAAGCAAAAAAATCAAAGAGATGGCTTCATCCCTTTTGTTATGTAAATTTAATTCTAGATCAAAACCTCTTGAGTCATCAGTCCTTCTGACTCCTCAGCCAATTAGATTTTTTTTTGTCACTATAAAGTACCAGCTCCTTATCATGAATGGCTCTCCAGGTTCTACCAGTTGGATTAAAAATAAGCAGAGAATATCTGCACATATTCTATTTTACCCACCAGAAAAGGTAAATCTGATCATTCACATAAGACTGCACTTTCACTGACAATCCTCTCATTCCACTTACTCTCCAATATTACTCTCCAATTCCACCCTCTCCAATAGCTATTTCCCTAACTTGACCCTTACAGGTTTTAGTTTGGGTCTCCAGGGTGCAGATGGGAGGGAAAAGTACTTTAGAGTTCCTTATGTATCCAGACCCCTAAAGCTCATGAGCTTACCATTCATTGATAATAACTGATAGTAAGGACAGTAGCTATAAAAAACATTTTCTCTGTAAACCTGAGGCTAATTCTTTTACAGCTACACACAATAGACACTTCATAAATGCTGGCTGATCAATTGAGAGGAATGGGCACAGAATACACACAAAGTACACAAGTTTGGTATTACAGGGCCATGATGTCCTTTTGTTTTTCATAGTACCCTAATGTTGCTCCTTTTTATCCCTTCTCCATCCCCATCCCCCACAAAATCTTTACCCCTGGAGCTCACTGGATCAAATCCTCTCTACAGCTCTACTCTCAGTTGCCAGAGAGATAGTTCCCTCCTGAATCTATAGTTGGTACTCTTCTCTGCTGCTAGAGGTGTGAGAGTGAACTCTATGACCTGAGTGAGCCCTGTAAAATCATGTAAAATCACCAAAAAAAAAAAAAGTCTCCTTTGATCTATAAACCCAAATGGTCTTGCATCCTCTCAAGAGCAAGATAAGCTTTCTTGGAGGAAGTCACAAGGCAAGATTTCACATTTACTTGAGACTTCCCTTAGACTTTTACATAAAATGGCTTCAAAAAAGTACTTTTTGCAGATCACTTCTTCCTTGAGAATGATATGCCCACCAAGAGAATCCCTCTTCGTGTCTCTTTAACAATAAAGCTTTTTACTATAGCCTCTGGGTTTAGCAAATTCCTTCTCTCAGAACTCTCCCTTTGAAGAGAAGGAACCCCACCCATTCCTGCCTAACTTCTTCATCAGTATCCTCATCCCTCGTCAGTGCTGATTCTTGCCCCCAATTCTGTTTCTGTTTCTAGAAAGTATTTCTTGTTTTTTAAATTGTTATTGGTAGTGGTGTTTTGAATATTTTCATATTTATCATACTGCACAAGAAAAATCAGATCAAAAGTGAAAAAATCATGAGAAATAAAGCAAGCAAACAACAACAATAATGTGAAAATACTATGCTTTAATCTAAATTTGGTCTCCATAGTTTTCTTTCTGGATGCAAATGGTATTTTTATCCCAAGTCTTGAATCATATTCTTGAAAAGAGCCAAATCCATCACATCTGATCATCAAAAATCTTGTTGTTGCTGTGTACAATGTTCTCTTGGTTCTGCTCACTTTACTCGGCATCAGTTCATGTAAGTCTTTCCAGGCTCTTCTGAAATCAGCCTAATTCAACATTTCTTATAAAACAATATTTCATTACATCCATATACCATAACTTATTCAACCATGTCCCTACTGATGGGAATCCACTCAATTTCCAATTCCTTGCCACTACAAAAAGGGCTGCTACAAACATTTTTTGCATGTGTGGGTCCTTTCATCTTGTTTATGATCTCTTTGGGATACAGACCAGTAGAGGCACTAGTGTGTCAAAGGTATGCACAATTTTATAGTCCTTTGGACTATGCTATTTTGTTAAATACCTTTACTGACAACTAACTGTGCTTCTCACTGAGTATTAAAATAAAAAGAACTGATGGGGACTTATGAGTTACAGTTTCAAGGGTGAGGATCTATACTTTTGATCAGAGGTAGTTATTTTCTCTTCTGTCCAGATGATGAATTGGGGGTTGCCCCCAGCCACTACATATAGCCATTATTCTATAACTCTTGTATTTCCCCCACCTCTAGTACAGTGTTTTGCCACAGTAGGTGCTCAATGACTATTTCCTGAATGGAAAAAAGAGCATGTACACATGGTTTCTTCTTCTGGATAGATTAATGTTTTAATAAGGATAGCTCGCATTTTATAGCATACATGATTTCTTCTCTTCTCCAAAGCAACTCTTGGAAGCAGGTAGTGTCAGAATTTTACAGAGTGAATTTTAATTTTACAATTTTATACTTTACAGAGAAGAAAACTGAGGATCACAGAGTGAAGGAATAAACAAAAGAACATTTAAGAGCTTATGATTTATAAATTATTGGATTAAATGTTGGAAGTATAAATACAAAAATGAAGAGAGTTCCTGATCTCAAAAAGTTTGCATTCTAGTAGAAATTGACAATATATAAAAGGGAGAAATATTTTGGTTTGGAAAATTACTGGAATGATAACAACAAAGGGATTGGATATTAACATATTCTTTGTAGTATCAATGGCAGTATTGATTTGATTATGGTTCCTGAGGGAAATGCAAAGAGTCCCTTCAGCTCTAACATTGGTTGTTGCAAGATCCCTCTTAGTTCTGATATTCAATGGTTTGAGGTCCCTCTGAACTATAATATTCTTTGTCCTAAGGTCCCAGCTCTGACATTTGAAAGTTGGGTTTTTTTAATTATCTCATTTCAATATCATGAAAATATAAAAACAATATAAGTTTCTCAAGCCAATACAGTTCTTGGATGTTACTTTTCTTTTACTTTTTTCCTAATTTTACTTTATTTTATTTTTATTCTGAAGTTAAACTTCCCCCAAAAAAACATTTCCATATAAAGAGCAAAATAAAAATGATTATCTGTGAAACTATGGTTTTCCATTTCATACTTTATTTTTGTAAGGTATGTAATAAATTCTATTACTTTTTAAACTATCCTGCTTTTCCAAGCCTCCTTCATGAGCCTTCCTTTTTTGTGTATTAAAAAAGTTTCAATTGTTCTCTTTCTTTATTGCCCACAATATTGCTAATCTCCATTATCACCACTACCATCACCCTCATCTCCATTAAAACTGAAAGGGGACAGAAATTCTTGTAATATATTAACACAATTAAGCAAAATGAATTTACACACTGGTCATGTCCAAAAATGTATGCATTTTCCCACATTTTGTGCCCATTACCTCTCTGTCAGGAGATAGATAACATGTATCATGATAGTTACTATGGAAATATTGAGGGTCATTGCATTAATCAATGTTTGTAAAATATCTCAGTCTTTTTTCCCCCTTCACATTGTTGTCCTTGAATTATCCTCCTGATTCTACTTACCTCACTCTGCCATCAAATGATACTATCTAGAATCCTCTGAAATAATTTTCCACCATTTATGTTTGTAGAAGAACATTCTATCACCATCACATGTCAGTTTATTCAGCCATTCTCAAGTTATCTACGAGGCAATGTAAATTACTTTATTAGATTCTAGTGCCTTTTAATCTTCAATTAGGAATAACGAAGTTTATTTTGCTTATTGTGATATTCTTTCACTGTTTATTTTTCTGTTTCTTTTGATATGAACTGATGTTTAATGAAACAAGCAGAACAGGAGATCATTGTACACAACAAGAAGATTATATGATGATCAATTCTGATGGACATGACTCTTTTCAACAAGGAGATGATTCAGACCAGTTCCAATAATCTTCTGGTGAGGAGAGCTATCTATACCCAGAGAGAGGACTGTGGGAATTGAGTGTGGATCACAACATAGCATTCTTGCTCTTTTTGTTATTGTTCACTTGCATTTTTTTCTTTCTCATTTTCTTTCCTATTTGATTTGACTTTTCATATGCAGTAAAATAATTATATAAATATGTTTACATATATTGGATTTAATATATATTTTAACATGTATAACAAATATTGGATTGCTTGCTATTTAAGGGAGGGAGTGAGAGGAAGGAGGGGAAAATTTGGAACACAAGGTTATGCAAGGGTTAATGTTGAAAAATTATCTGTGTATATGTTTTGAAAATAAAAAGCTTTTAAATAAAGAATGTTAGCACTACATCATCGTATAACTCTTCAATTGTTCAAAATAATTTCCCTTTATAGATTTCTCTGGTCTCTTGTGTTTGATTTTCAGGGTTTCTATTTACCTCTAGCCTTTTCATAAGAAATACTTAAAAATTCTCTATTTCATTTAAGGCCTATTTTTCCCCTGAAAGATTATGCTATGTTTTGCAGGAGAAGTTATTCTTAATTGTAAGCACATCTCTTTTGTCATTTGGAATATTTTATATACAGATTCCTCTTATTTAGGAGCTGCCATGTCTTGTGTATCTTGACTGTGGTTCTTTGCTATGTGAACCGATTCTTTCTGGATGCTTGAACTAGGTTCTTCTTTGATATGGAAGCTCTGAATTTTGGCTATGATATTACTGGAACTTTGCTTTTTTAGCATTTCAAAAGGTGATTAGGGGATTTTTTTCTGTTTTCATTTTGCCCTTTGATTTTAATAGATCTATCATATTTCTTTTATAATTTCTTGAAATATAGTATTCAGGCTCCTTTTAATAGATCTATCATATTTCTTTTATAATTTCTTGAAATATAGTATTCAGGCTCCTTTTGTATCATGGTTTTCAGGGAATCAAATGAGTCTTAAATTTTCTTTCCTTGACTAATTTTTTCCAAGTCAGATTTTTTTGTACTTGATGTCTTTCATTTTCTTTTGTCTTTTGGATATTTTGACTTTGTTCTAATATTCCTTGCTATACTGTGTAGTCATTGATTTATTTTTTGGTTTATTTGATTTTCTAGAGAGTCTATTATTTGGATAATGTTTATCATTTTTTCCCTAATTATTTTCTCCAGAGCTTTTATTTCATTTTTTTGGCCCTTGCTTCATTTTTTATAATAATTAATATAGTTCTTGTGGAAAATAGATTTTATTCTCTTTTTTATAGTTGTTATATAGTTACTTTACCACTTTGAGATCTCTTTAGATCTTTAATAATTTTTTATACTTATTGATGTCTTCTTTAGTTTATTCTTTTCTCCAGTCTTAGTTCCTGTTTCTAAATTGGAGTTTTTGCCATGATCTGGCTCTGTTCCTTGATGCACTTTCAGATGGGTTAGAAAGACTTTGATTTCAACCAGGTTTCTCTCCAAGCATTCTTGAAATCCCCTCATCCTTAAAATGCAAAACACTGGATCTTCAGGGCCTTCTATTGTATCTCAGAACAAAGTATTAGGGGTCTTGAAGACCCCATCTTAACTTTGCCACTCCTGGAACTACCAAGGTCCCTGATTGGTGGCTTTGTGGACATCCTAATGTAATCCAGTTAGTCCTCCATGGTGCTCATGATACCTCCTGACACTGATCCTAATCTGTAGCTGGTCCCTTGGGAAGCTGTGGGCTTGCTTGCCTGTATCAGTGATGGATTTACTTGTGGCTTTATTTCTTATTGCCTATGGACTTCTGGGTGGTTGTTCATAAAGTTCTGGGATTAAAAAAAATCACTGAGTATCTCATTGGATTTCTTGATTATGAATTTCAGGGTTTTTTGCTAGAGTAGGTATATGGTACCTGAGCAGTCTACTTCCCTTCAAGCAATCATCTTGGTAGCTGACATTCTATATTCTTAGGACATTCCCAGCTCTGATATTCTGTCTTGAGGACTCTCCCAGATCTGACACTGTTTTAAGGTCCTTTCCACCTCTTATATTTTATATTCCTAGGTTCCTGATGGCTCTAAATCCCCTCCCATTACTAACACTCTCTGTTTTTTGTGGGAGAGGGGAACTTAGTGAGGTGATTCTTTTTTGAGAGAAATTTTTCATTTTGAAAAATTTGAACTTAGCAAACATTAAATTAAATAAGCATTTCCATATACATTGTAGAACAGATGGAAAGGACTGTAAGTAAAACTGAAAATCTCCATTATGTACATCTCTCTTTTCCTTGACAGTATTTAATGAATTTAACAAGTAACTTTCAAAGCTTTCTTAGTTATCTGTGATTCCCTCTAGACTTCCTTCAGTTCTCTTTTTATTTTAAAATGGATTTTTTTCTTTGCATCTTTTGTAGCTGGACTTTGTTGGTAACATATATAAACGATGATGATTTATGTGGATTTATTTTGTATCTTACAACTTTGCTAAAGTTGTAATTGTAAAATTGTAATTGCATTTTCACCATTAGTTTGTATGACAGCTGTCTGCAAACGTCCCACAAAATCAGCAAAGGGTTCATTTGGTCCTTGTGCAATTTTTGTGAAGGCCTTACCCTTGTCGTTTTTACCAGGGAGAAAAGCCTTTGATAGCAGCAGAAGCAATTTGCTCATATGCTGTTAGGGGATAATTAATCTGTACTGAAATGTCTGCATAAGAACCTACATCTGTTAGTTGGTCATAGGTGATTGGAGAATTAACTCCACTATGACTATTTTGTTGGGCTTGTATCCTACAAAGCTCACTATAATCAGAAAGCCACAAGTTTTGTCCAGGTTCTAAGCATGTCCTTGTTATAGATTTCCAGTCCCTAGGGGTTAAGACTTCATAAGCCAAATTCTGTAATAACATCTTGACATAAGCTGATGTAGCCCCATAAAGAGAACAAGTGTTTTTCAGGTCTTTGAGGATTTCTATATCAAAAGGAATGTATCTTCTACTTTCTTGACCTGAAGAGTTAAACTGTTGAATCACAGGATACATTGCTACTTTCAAATCAGCTAAATCCTGGCCTTCTTCTGTGGTTTTAAGTACTGCCTTTTGCAATCTAGTCATAGGAGGGGGTGATTGCTGGGGGGGGGGGAGATGCTGCTGATATCACTGCCCCTCCCACTGCTCCTCCTCCCTCCATCCCAGAAGGTGAAGTTGATGGGGGCATGTCAAGAACCAGTTCCGATTTAGGCGGGATTGAAGCTGCCTGGTCAGAGCGAAAATCACATCCTTCACCACGCCCTTCATCCTCACTTACCTCCACATGTCCTCTAGTAAAATGGCCACTAATCTGTTCATTGTCTTCCTCTTTTTCCTCACACTTTCTCATCTGGCTGTTCTTAAAATTTTTCTTTTTTCTATAACTTGCAGGATTCTTTAAGGTCAATTGTATTATGTTGTATATATAGAATGTTTCCTTAGAAATTGAATGAGGACCTTTATTATTGTAGTATTTACATAGTTGTTCTCCTACCTTCTTCCAATTATCTAGCCCTATTTCTTCTTCCTTTAAGAACCAAGGAGATATGCGTTCTACTGTACCCAAAAGTCTAGTGATCTGCAACCAAGTTATAATTAAACCTTGTCCCTTGATCAAAAGCATGCTTTCTATAGTGGCCCCTCAGGGTGGGGATGTGGCTGGGGCTGGGACTGGGGGAGAATCTTTTCCTAATATCTGCCCCATTTCAGCTAGAAAAAAATTACTAGTTTAGCCCCTTAAAAAAGTAAGTTCCCTCTTTGTCTATTAAAATACCCTATTTCCTGGTCCCCTAGGGCTTCTTCAGTCATCGGTCCTGAGTTGGTCACCAAATGTGATGACCACATGAGCACCCTGGATACCTTAGAATCAGCTGGAGTCAGGATAAGCAAAAGTCTTTATTCTTGGTCTTTAGCAGTAGAAGTGAAGGGGAGGGAAGTGAACTCACCTCTTCGTCTCTCACCCAGAGTGAGTCTGGCTAGTCTCTCTTCACCTCCTAGTTCCTTGAACAATTCTCTGTATACACCAAACAATTGGACCAGCACAGGATAGTGGGAATGGCCATTTTCCAAGCATATTCTTATAGAGTATTGTCCAATAGATAATTAGCCTCAAGTGCTTGATTGTCCGACCTCAGTGCATTGACTCAAGAGTTTCAGCCCTTCACAAGTGGTGTTTTCTGTTTCCAATTTCATATACACACAGCTCCCAGATATGACGCCTTAAGACCTTGACCACTTGACAAATATAAAACTTAAAGAAATATTGTCTTACTGCCTGTCTGGGAATGTAATTCTTAAATGTGATAACCTTTGCCTCCTGTCTGGGAAAGGAGCTCTATTATTATAATGCATACTTCAAAGAACTCCTTTGTAAAATTTTCCTATAAATATGTGTCTCTGAAACTTCTTGATACTGACTCCTGGTCCTGACAGGGCTCAGACTTGGCCAGTGACAATAAACGCTTTTAAATTTTAATTATTTTGGCTGTCCTGTATTTTCTCTCTCCTGGGAATTTCAATCATAAGACCATTGGAACTCCCTTCAATCATCTCATTGTTGAAAAGAACCACATTCATCATAATTGATCATCATATAATCTTGTTGCTCTGTACAATGGTTTCCTGGTTCTTCTCACATCACTTAGCATCAGTTTATGTAAGTCTCTCCAGGACTCTCTGAAATCATCCTGCTAATCGTTTCTTATAGAACAATAATATTCCATAACTTATTCAGCCATTCCCCAGCTGATGGACATCCACTCAGTTTCCAGTTTCTTGCCACTACAAAAAGTGCTGTCACAAACATTTTTACACATGTGGGTCCCTTTCCCTCCTTCAAGATCTCTTTGGGATATAAGCCCAGGAGAAACTCTGCTCTATCAAAGGGTATGCAGAGTTTGATAACTCTTGGGGCACAATTCCAGAATGCTCTCCAGAATGGCTGGATTCTTTCACAACTCCACCAACAATGCATCAGTGTCCCAGTTTTCCCACATCCCCTCACATTTATCATTCTCTTTTCTAAGTATTCTACGAGCTCTCACATTCTGTGTTCTAAGAATTCTCTAAGCTTTGACATTCTGTGTACTAACAATTCATCCATTGTGAAATTCTGTGTTCTAAGAAACTTCCAAGGTTTCTTCTAAGAACACTTGAGCTATTATTACATTCAGTGCTTTAAGAAGCCTCACAGGTCTGTCATTCTGTGTTTTCAGAATCTCCCATATCTGATATTCTGTGTTCTATGAATTTGCCCAGTTTTACATTCTGTGTTCTAAGAACCTTCCCAGGTTTGAAATTCTTGGTTCTAAGAATTCTCTCAATAAAACGTACTATGTGCTCAAACAACTTCAATGTCTGACATTCTGTATCTTTTTGTTATTATTATAGCTTTTTATTGACAAAACATATGGATGGGTAGCTTTTCAACATTGACAAAACTTTCTGTTCCAACTTTTCCCCTCTTTCCCTCCCCCCACCCCTAGATGGCAGGTAGTCCAATACATGTTAAATATGTTAAAGTATATGTTAAATACAATATATGTATACATATTTATACAGTTATCTTGCTGCACAAGAAAAATTGGATTTAGAAAGAAGGTAAAAATAACCTGGGAAGAAAAACAAAAATGCAAGCAAACAATAACAGAAAGAGTGTAAATGCTATGTTGTGGTCCACACTGATTTCCCAGTGTGTTGGCTCTGTTCATTAGTGATCAATTGGAACTGATTTGGATGCTCTTATTGTTGAAGAGAGCCACTTCCATCAGAATTGATCCTCATATGGTATTGTTGTTGAAGTATATAATGATCTCCTGGTTCTGCTTATTTCACTCAGCATCAGTTCATATAAGTCTCTCCAAGCCTCTCTGTATTCATCCTGCTGGTCATTTCTTACAGAACAATAATATTACCTAACATTCATATACCACAATTTATTCAGCCATTCTCCAATTGATGGGCATCCATTCAAATTCCAGTTTCTAGCCACTACAAAAAGGACTGTCACAAACATTTTTGCACATATGGTTCCCTTTCCCTTCTTCAATATCTCTTTGGGATACAAGCCCAGTAATAACACTGCTGGATCAAAGGGTATGCACAGTTTGATAACTTTTTGAGTATAGTTCCAAATTGCTCTCCAGAATGGTTAGATCTGTTCACAACTCCACCAACAATGCATCAGTGACATTATGTTTTCTAAGAACCCTCCCAACTGACATTTTGTGTTCTAACAACACTCCCAGCTCTCACATTTTGTGTTCTAAGATCCTTCCAGCTATAAAATTGTGTTCTACAAATTCGTCCACTATGACATTGTGTTCTAAGAATCCTTCCAGGTATTAAATTATTCGGCCCAATACAATATACTGTGTGCTAAGACAATTCCAAGGTCTGACATTCTGTATTCTAAGAATTCTCCTGCTAGGATATTTTGTGTTCTACAAACCCTATCAGCCCTGACAATCTGTTTTCTAAGAATTAACTGAGCTATGACATTCTATGTTCTCAGAACACTTCCAGTATGACATTCTGTGTTCTAGGAACCCTCCAACCTATGACATTATGTGTTCTCAACACATTACAAGGTATGTCATTTTGCTAAGGATTTTCTCAGGGCTGAATTTTTGTGTTTGAAACTGCGTCCCTTCTGTGACATTCTGTGATCTAAATATTCATCCACTATAACATTCTGTGTTCTAAGAACCCTCAAAACTTTAACGTTCTATGTTCTATGAATCCTAACAACTCTGACATTGAATATGCTATGATATCCTGTGTACTCAGATTACCTCCAGTATGACATTCTGTGTTCTGAATCCCCTATCAGCTATGACATTCTGCTTTCTAAGTATTTTTCCAGCATTGATGTTTTGTGTTCTAAGGCCTATCCCTTCTATAACATTCTGTGTTCTACAAACACTCCAATCATTTTGTGTTCTACGAATTCTCCCAGCTATGACGTTCTCTGTTCTTAGCCCCCTACCAACTATGACATTCCGTGTTCTAAGAATTCTCCCAACATTACATACTATGTGCTAAGAACCCTTCAAGGTCTGACATTCTATGTTCTAAGAATTATCCCAGCTATGATATTCTGTGTTCTATGCATTTCCTCACTCTGACATTCTGTATTCTAACAACCATCCAAGCACTGACATTCAATGCTGTAAGAACACTTGCAGTTATGACATTTTGTATTCTCAGACCTCACCCATTATGACATTCTGAGCTCATACATTCAATATTTGCCCAGCTATGGCATTCTCTTTTCCAAGAATTCCTCTACTAATGACATTCCATGTTTTAATAACACTTTCAGCTATGACATTGTGTTTTAAGAAACCACCAATCTCTGACATTCTCTCTTCTAAGAACCCTGATACTTCTGACATTCTATGGTTTAAGAAAATACCCAGCTGTGACATTCTGTGTTCTAACAGCACTCCAACACATTCTGTGCTAATAATTCTCCCACTATGACATGCTTTGTTCTACAAACTCTTCCTAACTCTGACATTGTAACTTCTGAGAACAATCCTAGCTCTGACATTCTGTGTTCTAAGAATTTTCACAGCTATGACATGGTGTGGTCTGAGAATATTCAAAGCTCTTGCACTCTGCTCTCAGAACATTTTCATATGACATTCAGTGTCAGAGCAGCATAAAGTCATTGTTGCCTGTAGAAGATGCTTGGGAAAATCTCTTGCTACTGAGCTTTGTTAGTAACATATGGTTATGTGATTTGTGTGGGTTTATTTTATCTCCTGCATCTTTGCTAAAGCTGTTAATTGTTAAAAGTAGGTTTTTGGACAATTCTCCAGGATTCTAAAGATATCCCATCATATAGTCTGCAAAGAATTATCATTTTTAGCTCATCATAACTTAGTCTAATTCCTTTAATTTATTTTTCTTTTCTTATTGCTAAAGCCAACATTTCTAGTACAATATTTTATAATAGTGATGATAATACCCATCTTTGTTTCACTCCTGATCTTACTGGAAATGTGTCTAGCTTCTCCTGATTACAAATAATGCTTGCTAATGGTTTTTAAAAGATATTGCTTATAATTTAAAGTAAAACTCCCTTTATTCCTATGCTCCCTAGTATTTTTAATAGAAATGGGTGTTGTATATTGTGAAAAACTTTTTTTTGCATCTATTGAATTTATTATATAATTTATGCTAGTTTTATTAATGATATGATCAATTATAGTAGTAGTTTTCCTGATATTAAATCAGTCCTGCATTCCTGATATAAATCCCACTTGGTCATAATCTATTATGTTGCTGATAAGTTGTAATGATGAGGGGTGAGGTCCCTTTAAGATTCCTTCTTGATTCCCCAACCCCCATGGCTAATCTTTGATTTACAAATCCTGGTCATTGGGCCTGTCCCAACCCCCACCAGATCTGAGACAACTTGGGACACCATTCACAAGCCCCTTTAGTATAAAAGAGCCAAACTAGAGCTTTCTCTTTGTAGGAGCCCTTCCCCCCCAAACATGGTATCCTTCTGGCCATGTAAGGGTTCCTGTCCGCCCAGTGACCACCTCTGGCCCTGGTGTCTTTCTACCTTTGCCCTTACTTCTAAACCCCTACAATAAACCTTTTTTTTTTTTAAATCAATCTAGGTTTTCAGGCCTGTAAATTCCTTTTATAGGGGACTCTGCACCGTCACAGGATTATCCTTGCACCAACCCAAAAGGGGTTCCCCCTTCCCTAACTCTCATCAGTAATTTCTTTGCTAATTTTTTATTTACATTTTTTTACTTCAATATTCATTATGGAGACTGATCTGCTATTTTTTTCTGTTTTGGCTCTTCCTGGTTGACATATCAGAACAATATTTATGTCTTAAAGGAATTTGACAGGGCTCCTTCCTTACTTATTTTTCAAATAGTTTACATAGTATTGGAATTAATTGTTCTGGGGGGTGGAGCCAAAACGGCAGAGAGCAGACACAACTTTCTGTAACTTCCTCTGACTTTCTCTCAAACCAACAGCAGATTAAGCCTCTAAACTGGTTTTGGAGTCAAAGAATCCACAAATATTTGGACTACAATATATTTCTAGAAGAAGTTACTTGGAGGAACTTCAGCACAGCTCTGTTTCAATTGGTTAGGGGGACAGTCTGCTGAGCCCAGATCATAGCACAGGGAGACTGGGGCAAGAAGCTGGGGTGGGGAGTCAGAGCATTGTAGCTTCCATGTACCTGGGAATCTTCTGTGAGCCTCTTAGGCCACTCTGTCCTGCAAGCAGGTGGTTTCGCAGATGTGCCTTTTGTAAACGGTAAATTGTAAACCACTGAGCCCCAGAAGAATGCTGGACCTAGCTGCTATTACCCAGCACTGGAAAGCAATCAACAGAACTGTCCCAGGGCAAATTAAAGCAGCTTTCACTCCTTTGCATTGAGTAGACCTCAAGCCTTAAAAAATGAATAAAAAATAAAAAAGAACTCTTACCCTAGCCAGCTTTTAAGGAGAGAGAGAACAGACCTCAAATCCTAAGGTTCCTAAAGGCAAAAGCAACTCTAGGTGAAGGCCTAAAGAGAGACATGAGCTGGTCCCCATTTCACAAAGCTTTTTTTCAAAGATTGCATAAAGGATGTTAAGAGAGAGTCAGAAGAAAAATGGGGAAATTAAATGAGATCATTACAAGAAGGAATGGAAAAATGGAAAAAGCATTCACTGGAATTAATTGTTCTTTACATGTTTGGTAGAACTCATTTGTGAATTCATTTGGACCTGGAGATTTTTTCTTGGGGAGTTCATTGATAGCTTATTCAATTTCTTTTTTTAATGGGAGCATTTAAGTAATTTATTTCCTCTCCTGTTAATCTGGGCAATTTATACATATATATATATATATATATATATATATATATATATATATATATATATATATATATATATATATATATTCATCAATTTCAATTAGATTGTCAGATTTATTGGCATACACTTGGGCAAAATAGCTCCTAATTATTGTTTTAATTTCTAATTCATTGGTGGAAAATTCACTTTTTTCATTTTTGATGCTGGTTATTTTTTTTCTTTCCTTTTTTAAATCAAATTAATCAAAAGTTTATTCTGTTGTTTTTTTTTTTTAAATAAAACCAACTCTTAATTTTATTAATTAGTTCAACAGGTTTCTTAATTTCAGTTTTGTTAATCTCTCCTTTAATTTTCAGAATTTCAAATTTGGTATTTAATTGGAGGTTTTAAATTCATTCTTTTTCTAGCTTTTTAAGTTGCATGCCAAATCCATTAATCTTCTCTTTTTTTATTTTATTTAAGTAAGCATTTCAAGATATACAATTTCCCCTAAGAACTGCTTTGGCTGTGTCCCTTAAATTTTTGGTATGTTGTCTTGTTACTGTCATTCTCTTGAATCAAATTGTCAATTGTGTCTATGATTTGCTGTTTCATCCACTCATTCTTTAGGATTATATTATTTAATTTTCAATTAATTTTTGCTAGATTTTTCCTTGACCTTTTATTACATGTAATTTATATTTCATTATGACTAAAAAGATACATTTAATATTTTTGCCTTTCTGCATTTGATTTATGCTCTAATACATGACCAGTTTTTGTGTAGGTTCCATGTACCACTGAGAAAAAAGTACAATGCTTTCTAGCCTTATTCAATTTTCTCCAAAGGTTTATCATCCCTAACCTTTCTAGGATCTATTTACCTCCTTAAATTCTTTCTTATTTATTTTGTGGTTTGATTTATCAAGTTCTGATAGAGCAAGGTTGAGATCCCCCACTAGTATAGTTGTGCTGTCTATTTCTTCTTGCAGCTCTCTTAACTTCTCCTCTAGGAATTTGGATGCTATACTACTTATTGATTTTACTTCATTATCTATGGTACCCTTTAGCAAGATGTAGTTTCCTTCCTCATCTCTTTTAATTAGATCTACTTTTACTTTTGCTTAATATGAGATTAGGATCACTACCCCTGCTATTTTTACTTTAGCTGAAGCATAATAATTCTGTTCAAGCCTTTTAGCTCTACTCTAAATGTATATCTCTGCTTCAGATATGTTTCTTGTAAACAACATAATGTAGGATTCTGGCTTTTCATCCAGTCTTTTATTCACTTTTGTTTTATGGGAGAATTCATCCCATTCACATTCACAGTTAAAATGACTAACTCTGTATTTCCCTGCATCCTATTGACCCCAAGTTATACTTTTCTCTTTCCTTTTTCTCTTTCCCTCTTCAAGAGTGTTTTTCTGACCACCACTTCTTTCAAACAGCCTTCCCTCTTCACAGCCCCTCCCCCCCTTTCTTATCCCTTTTCCCCTTTGACTTTTGTTCTTCCTTCTTACCTTCCTACTTCTCTATGGATGAGACAAGTTTCAATACCAAACTAAGTATGTATGATATTTCTTCTTTCAACCAAATCTGAAGAGATTAAGCTTCAAATATTGCTCATCTCCACTTCTTTCCCTTAAATTAATAAGTTTTTTTTGGCTCTTAATGTGACATAATTTATCCCATTTTACCTCTTCTTTCCTCTTCTTCCAGTACAATCCCTTTTCCACCCTATTTCTTTTTTATATCACCATAATAAAGTCAACTTATAATACATATTTATCAGTTATTTTGCTGCACAAGAAAAATCGGATCTAGAAAGAAAGTTTTAAAATCTAAGAAGGAAAACAAAAATGCAAGCAAACAATAAAAAAAGAGTGGAAAATAGTGGTCCACACTGATTTCCTAGCTGGTTCTCTTCATTATTGAACAATTGTAACTGGCTTGAATCATCTCATTATTGAAGAGAGCTACATCCATCAGAATTGATCATAATATAGTATTGTTGTTGAAGTATATAATGATTTTCTGGTTTTGCTCATTTCACTTAGCATCAGTTCATGTAAGTCTCTCCAGGCCTCTCTGAAATCATCCTGCTGAGCATTTCTTACAGAACAATAATATTCCATAACATTCATATAACACAATTTATTCAGCCATTGTCCAATTGATGGGCATCCATTCAAATTCCAGTTTCTAGCCACTACAAAAAGGGCTGTCACAAACATTTTTGCACATACAAGTCCCTTTCCCATCTTTAAGTTCTTTTTGGGATATAAGCCCAGTAGGCTATGTGCAGTTTGATAACTTTTTGAGCATGGTTCCAAATTGCTCTCCAGAATGATTGGATCTGTTCACAACTCCACCAACAATCAGTGTCCCAGCCTTCCCACATCCCCTCCAACATTCATCATTATCTTTTCCTGTCATCTTAGCCAATTTGAGAAGTGTGCAGTGATATCTCCGAGTTGTCTTAATTTGCATTTCTCTGATCAATAATGATTTGGAGCACTTTTTCATATGACTAGAAATAGTTTCAATTTCTTCATCTGAAAATTGTCTGTTCATATCCTCTGACCATTTATCAATTGGAGAATGATTTGATTTCTTATAAATTTGAGTCAATTATATATTTTGGAAATGAGGCCTTTATCAGAACTTTTGACTATAAAAATGTTTTCCCAGTTTATTGCTTCCCTTCTAATCTCATCTGAGTTTCCTCATCTGTAAAATGATCTGGAGAAGGATATAGAAAATCATTCCAAGAAATCTTTGCCAAGAAAATCCTAAATGGAGGGGGTGGAGCCAAGATGGCAGAGAGGACACATGCTTCTTTCTGAGCCTTCCTACTTCCCTCACACTGTTTATGAAATTCAGCCTTTGAATTAGTGCTGGATTGTCAGAGCCCACAAATATTGGGAGTGCAACACATTGCCAACAGAAGATAATCTCCAAGATCACCAGAAAAGGTCTGTTTTGGTCATGTGTGGGCATGGGAGGAGACCAGGCACAGGCACAGGCAGGCACGCAGAACATGGAAGCTAGCATACACTGAACAGACCAGGGGTGTGATGTGGTCTCTGTGGGGTGGAAAATCTGCAGGGAGGACTCTACCGCAGTGCCGGCTACTCTGCTCTGGTTGCAAGCCAGTAGATCAGCAGAGAAGCTCTATAAAACTTCCAACACAGAGAGGTAATAGATTATACCTATAAAATTATATTAAACATTAGTCAAATTGTGAAAGAAGAATCAGAATAAAAGGGCAAAACAATGAGAAAGAAAAAACAAAACTGAAAATATTATGCATATAGTTTCCATAGGAGCATAGAGACTCCATAGACTCAAATGTTATCTTTCTTGTTCCTCAGCCATCTGTTGTCCTCTCTCAGCAATTGTTGTGTATTTATTTGGATAGCTTACCCCTTTCTATTCTGTGGATTACCCTGTAGATGAAGGCAGCTCTTGTGGAAATGGAGTGTACCCCAAAGCACTGGAGACTCATGGGACCTGGCCACACCCACCTGTTGAGTGACCCAGCACACCCACTGCAGGTTCCACTGCTGCTTTGCTGCCACTTCCTATTGCCTGGAATTGAGGAAGATTGGAAAGCCCTCATTGCCCCCAAAGAAGATCCCTACATTTGTCTGCATTAGTTTTGTTTGTACAAAAACTTTTTAACTTAATATAATCAAAATTTTCTATTTTGTGATCAATAATGATCTCTAGTTCTTCTTTGGTCACAAATTCCTTCCTCCTCCACAGGTTTGAGAGGTAAACTATCCTATCCTATTCTAATTTGTTTATAATCTCATTTTTTATGTCTAGGTCATGAACCCATTTTGACCTTATCTTGGTGTATGGTGTTAAATGTGGATCAATGACTAATTTCTGTTATACTAATTTCCAATTTTCTCAGCAGTTTTTGCCAAACAGTTTCCACAGTCCTCTCTCTGGGTACAGATGGCCCTCTTCATCACAAAATCATTGGAACTGGCCTGAATCATTTCATTGTTGAAAGAAGCCACGTCCATCAGAATTGATCATTGTATAATCCTGCCATGTACAATGCACATTGTACTTCCAGTGCTAAGTAAGCGTGGCCAGGTCACATTTTTCTGAGGTTCTGGGGTTCAGAGGCTCACAATTTGTCTTTTGTATTTGCTTTGGGTGTTTAACAGCAAATCTGTTGAACCACTGGTTTGTAACCAGAACAAAGTAGCCTAATTGATTCACAGTAGATTCCCCAGTGCTTGTATCCCACAAAGCCCTGGCTCTCTGCCCCAGGTTCCCTGTGCTATGGTTTGGGCTCTGCAGCTTCTCCCTCTTCCTGATTGAAAAAGATTTTTTCCTGAAGTTCTTCCAAAGTATTTTCTTCTAGAAATGTGTTACTCTCCAAATATTTGTGGGTTCTGTCACTCCAGAACCAGTTCAGAGGCTTAATCTCTCTGAGGGACATTAGGAGGAGCTTAGATAGATATGTGTCTGTCTACTTTCCACCATCTTGGCTCTACCCTAATATGTCTGGATTTTTGACAAAGAAAAACAATGGTACTGGGGAATCAAATCAACAGAGACAGTGGTTTTCAGTAGAGAATGTGGAACTAATTTATGAGGGAAGCCAAGAATTATCCAGCAACTGCTAGTATTTCAAATTTCCTTTTCCCTTATAAAACATGCCCAATATCATTTTTAATCTTTTATTATTTTTAAAATAATAGCTTTTTAATTTTCCCAAACATGCAAAAATATTTGTCAACATTTATCTTTGCAAAACCTTATATTTCAAATTTTTCTTCCTCCTTCCCTTTCTTTTCCCTCCCCTAGAAATTAAGCAACCTAACATAGATTAAATATGTGCAATTCTTCTAAACATATTTCCATATTTATCATGCTGCTCAAGAAAAATCAAATCATAAGAAAGAAAAAAAAAACAACAAAAAAACAACAAAATATAGTATGTTTTGTTTTACATTCAGTCTCCCTAGTTCTCTCTCTGGATGCAAATAGCTCTTTCCAATTCTATTGAAATTGCTTAGAATCAACTCGTTAAAAAGAGTCAAGTTCATCACAGCTGATGATCACACAATCTTGTTACTGTATACAATGTTCTCTTCCTTCTGGAGGTCTCGGTAGCAGCCTTCTTTTCACCACGAAAATTGCCAGGTGTTGAAGTCCAAATGCTTTATTCTCTCCTTCAAAGTCTTGTCTCCTTGCCTGGGGCTTCAGATAGTTTTCTTAGGGGCCTTCTGGAGTCTTGGTTTCAGTGGAGAAGCTAAAGAGGACAGGCCAGCCACCACAGTGCTGATGAAGATGGAAATTAATCTCCCTCCTTGGCTCTGAGAGCTTGAGCTCCACCTCGAGTCCTTTTGTCTTCTCTAACTCTGAATGAATCTGACTGAGGCTCCTAGCTTATATGCTGTACACTGAGTATAAACCAATCATCATATCACTAGGAAACCATTATTTGTTTTAAGATTAAATCAATTATGCTGAGCTTAGAGAACTATTAATCACCATGCTAAACTAGATAATCATTGTCTCATCAATTCTACTGACTTAACATCTTGTAAGAATCCTTGTTTCAAAGTTCTGGCCCATAACACCTCCTCCCCAGTATTTTGATTTTGATGACCACCTCCCTCAAACAGCCATCCGCCTTTAGAGCCCTCCCCCTTTTTTACACCTTCTATTAGTCTTTTCCTTTTTCCCCCCTTTCTCCTTCCACTTCTCTATAGAGTGAGACAAGTTTTTCTGTGAAACCAAATGTCTGATATTCTCTTTTTGAGCCAAATCTGATGAGAGTAAGATTCACACAATGCTCATCCCTCTTCCTTCTTTCCCTCAACTATAATAGGTGTTCTTTGCCTCTTTGTGAGATATAATTTCCCTTATTTTACCTCCTTTTCCCTCTTCTTCTAGTACAATTCCCTTTCTACTTCGTTTCTTTTTCAAATTATCATAATAAAATCAAATTATACTCACACTCTCCAAGTATACCCATAACAGAAATTTTTATGCTTCTCTTGAATTCTGTGTTTGGAGATCAAATTTTCTTTTCAGTTCTGGTCTTTTCATTAGAAATAGGTGAAATTCATTTATATCATTGAATGTCTAACTTGTTCCCTGAAAGATAATGCTCATTTTATCTGGATAGCTTATTCTTGGCTGTAATCCAAATTCCTTTGCCTTTTGGAATATCAGATTCCAGACTCTTTGAGCCTTTAAGGTGGAAGCTGCTAGGTCCTGGGTAATCCTGATTGTGGTTCTTCAGTATTTAAATTGTTTCTTTCTGGCTGCTTGCAATATTTTTTCTTTCATCCTATAGTTCTGAAATTTAGCCACAATAGTCTTTGAGGTTTTAATTTTGGGGTCTCTTTCAGACCGTGATCAGTGAATTCTTTCAATGGTTATTTTATCTTCTGATTCTACTACATCAGGGCAGTTTTCTTTTATGATTGCCTGTAAGATAATGTCTAGGTTCTTTTTTTATCATGACTTTCAGGAAGTTCAATAATCCTTAGATTGTCTCTCCTAGATTAATTTTCCAAGTCAGTTGTTTATCCAAGGAGGTATTTCATATTTTCTTTTATTTTTTCATTTTTTGGCTTTGTTTTACTGATTCTTGAAGTCTTATTGAGTCATTCACTTCCATTTGTTCAATTCTAATCTTTAGTGTATTATTTTCGTCAGTTACCTTTTCATTTCCTTTTGTTGAATTGTTTTGTTTATTGCATTTTTTTCCATTTCACAAATTCTGTTTTTTAACTAGTTGGTATCTTTTTCATATCTATTTTGTAATGAGTTATATGCTTTTTCCATTTCATCAAATCTATTTTGTAGGGAGTTATATGCTTTTTCCATTTCATCAAATCTATTTTTAAGGAGTTTTCTTCAGACAATTTCGATTTTTCCTTGTCCAAACCCTCTTGCAAAAATCTCATTTCCTTTCCCAATTTTACTTCTCTCTTTTAATATCCCTTTTGAAATCTTCCAAGAAAGCCTTGTGAAATGAGGACCAGCTCATATCTCCTTTTGGGACTTCATTTGGAGTTGATTGACCTTTAGAAATCTCAGGGTTTGAGATTTATTCTCTCTCTTCATAAAAGTTGTCTATGGTCAGAGTTCCTTTTGCTTTTTGTTCATTTTTTTTAAGGAGTCGAGATCTGCTCTTAAGGCAAAGGAGTGAGAGCTGCTTTAATTTGCCTTAGACCAGTGTTTCTGATTCCCTTTCAGTGCTGGGTGATCGTGGCCAGGTGCTGAGTTCTTCTGGGAATCAGTGGCTTACAATTTGCCTTTTGTAATTGCTTTTGTTTTATTTTACAGGGGATCTGCTAACACCTGCTTGCAAGGAGGACAAAGTAGCCTAAGAGCCTCACAAAAGATTCCCTGTTGAGTGAAAGCTGTAGTACTCTTGCTCTGGCTCCCCACCCCAGATCCTTGCCCCAGGCTCCCTGTGCTGCTGTCTGGGCTAGACAGACTCTCCCCCTACCCATTTGAAAGAGATCTGCTCTAAAGTTCTTCTAAGGCATCTTCTTCTGGAAATGTCTTTTACTTCAAATATTTTTGGGTTCTTTGACTCCAAAACCAGTTTAGAATCTTAATCTACTATTGGTTTGAGAGAAGCTCAGAGAAGGTCCCAGAAAGTCATGTCTGCTCTCTGCCATCTTGGCTCTGTCCCCACCCATTCAATTTTTGATACAAAGAATTTGATTTTTTTTCTTTCATTTTTCTAATCAAATTAACTAAAGGTTTATCTATTTTGTTTAGTTTTTTTCATAAAATCAACTTTTAGTTTTGTTTATTAATTCAATAGTTTTCTTACTTTTAATTTTATTAATCTCCCCTTTTATTTTCAGCATTTCAAATTTGGTATTTAATAGGGGTTTTTTTTTAATCTGTTCTTTTTCTAGCTTTTTTAGTTGCATGCCCAGTTCACTGATACTCTCTTTCTCTGTTTTATGCAAATAAGTACCTAGAAATATAAAATTTCCCCTAAGAACATCTTTGACTACATCCCATAAATTTTGGTATATTTTCTCTCTTTCCTCATCAGTGTTTTGCTTCTGATCATCACCTCCCTCAATTTGAGTTTCTACATAAACTAAATATGTCTGATATTCTCTATTGGAGCCAAATATGATAAGATTAAGGTTCACACAATGCTAATCCTATAGGTCTTTTTTGCCTCTTCATGTGATGTAATGTACCCCAATTTACATTTCCTTTCCTCTTCTTCCAGTACAATCCATTTTCCATCCCTAGTTTCTTTTTTATGTCATCACTGTAAAGTCAACTTATATCTACACCCTCTTAATATACTCCTAACAAAGATATAGTTCTCAAGAGTTACACATTTCATCTTCCCATGTAGAAATGTAAACATTTTAACCTTTAAAAATAGAATTTTTTCTTCCCTTTTTACATTCCTGTGCTTCTCTTGGGTTTTGTATTTAAAGATCACATTTTCTCTTCAATTCTACTCTATTCATAAAAAAACAATTAAAAATCCTTTATTTTAATTGAGTTTATCTTTTTCCCTGAAAGGTAATGCTTAGTTTTTCTGGGTAGTTGATTTTTGGCTGCATTCTAAGTTCTTTTGCTCTCCAGAATATCATATTCCAGGCCCTTCCATCCTTTAAAGTGGAAGCTAATAGGTCTTGGGTTATCTTAATTGTGGCTCTTTGATATATGAATTGTTTCCTTATTGGAGCTTACAGTATTTTCTCCTTGATCTGATAATTCTGGAATTTAGCTACAATGCTACTTGGAGTTTTAATTTTGAGGTCTCTTTCAGGAGGTGATTGTTATTTCAGTTATTTTATTTCAATAGCTATTTTACCCTCTAGTTCTAGGACATTAGGGCAGTTTTCCTTGATGATTTCTTGAAAGATGTTTTCTAGGCTCTTTTTTTCATTGTGGTTTTCTGATAGTGTAATTCTTAGATTGTTTCTCCTGGATCTATTTTCCAGGTCAGTTGCTTTTCAGATGAAGTATTTTACATTTTCTTTTTGGTTTTTGTATTACTGATTCTTGATGTCTCATTGAGTCACTTCCATTTGTTCAATTCTAATTTGTAGTGAATCGATTTCTTTAGATAGCTTTTTTATCTTTTTGCATTTAGCCACTTGAACTTTTAAATGTTATTTTGTTCATTGGATTTTTTTTTTCATTTCAAAAATTGTTTTTCAAGAAGTCATTTTCTTTTTCCATTTTGTCAAAACAAAAATGGGAGAAGGAAATAAGAGCTCTGGAAAAGGAAACACGAAATTATTTAAAGAAAATCACTTCACATTTTTCTCCTTCAAAGAGCTCATACAATATTTTCAGAGCATTGTTTCTCTGTAAATCATCCTTTACTTTATTTACTCAAATCTTCAGATCTGACTCCTCTCTTAAACTTGAGCTCTATGCCTTCATCTGCATGTCCTGCCATTAACTTCACAACTACAAGATGTAAGAGGCATGACTAAATAACAATTCATTTGGAAAGTGCCATAGGCATACTTAGGCAGCTAGTTTGTCTGTGTTTCTTCATCAAGACCTTGGCTAAGTCCTTTCCCCTCCCCAAAGTTGTTTCCTTGTGTATAAAATGAAAGATTTTTGACTAGAGGAAGTAAGGATACAGATCTAGATCTACGATCTTATGATCTTTTGAGAAGTTTTCCTTTAGGGGTCTTCCAGAGTAAAAGCTACATTTCACATGTAAGTGTCCTTGTCAAATGATAACAGCTTCCATTTTTCTTCATAAATTATCCATTGGGTTACTGACCACAACTCGGAGAGGTAGATAGTACAATACTCTTATTCCTATTTTACACCTGACACCCAATATAGAGGAAATGATGCACCCTGGGGTCACACAACTGCTAGGTGTTTGAGATGGGGTTTGAATCTAAGTCTTCTGACCCCAAGGTCATTGTGCTCCCCATTGTATTTCATGTCCCTCTCAGCTGATAGTTTTTTATTGGGATTTGGGGGAGGGGGATTTCATTTCATACAGGGAAGAACAATGTTATCTGGGGCATAGTACAGGTCATGCTTACCCAAATGAGTTACTTCCTCCCCCACCAATTCTGCAAGCCTAGCACCAAGCCTCTCAGGAACTTTGGTACTGTTCAACATATGTCCTTCCTTTAGTTTACCATACAGAAGGTGAGAGGGATAATTCTATAATAGACATTTTTTTAAAGTTTCTATAAAAGGATTAAGCGACTAGTGTTGTAGCTCACATTGCCCAAATCCTCTGACATTATGGATGAAAACAGTGAGACCCAGAGAGCCATAACTAGAGCCATAACTGGCAAGCCAGTATTACACCCAGGTCATCCGATTCCTAAGCCACTCCCAAGCATTTTTTGTATTTCCTCCACTGCCTTTATGCTCAAAGTCTATTCTTTTATTTGCTATCCTTTCAAAAATGCCAAACCCTAGTCCATGAAACACACAATTCTGTATCTGTGACATCACATGAACCACAACTGCACTTAGTATAGATAGAAGGAAAAAACCAAATGGGCACAGGGAAAAAATGCCCCTATTCTTTCTATTTAATCTAGATAAGTCTTTTCTCAGTGGATTTTGCTCCTTGAGTGGTTGTGCAGTAGGATGGGATCTTTTTCTTCATCCTTCTTTTAATTTAGAAACAATTGAGTTTCCTAAAACTATGCATGGAGGAGAATGTAGGCAAAATTTTAGATTAGTCTGATCACTGACTATTGACTAGTACAAGAGAATGGGAGTAGTTAAGGCAGTTATCCAGATGATTCATGGACTGCATGACCAAAATCCATTTTAATTTCCATTTCATTAATTTTGGGGCAACATACTTTGTGGTTCTAATTATTTGGTTAATTATTTCATTCTTAATTCTGTGTATACTGACACAATCAAACAATGATATAAACATAGGCCATAAGTGTTCAGTTTCTATCTCTGAATATGCTGAAAAAGGACAAAGTTCTCTGAGCAACAGACATGGTAAGATGGGTAAGATAAGATCTAACTCAAATTCTACAACCCAGAATCCTTTTTGGAGGAATTATTTCCCAAGATCATACATTTTGGGATCGAGAAGCAGCTGAGTTAGTTTATAAGGAATCATCTAATTAATATTTGTCAGTCTTATTGTTATTGTGGATTTCATAAACCCCTGGGTCCCAAATTCTCTGAAGCCTCGTCAAACCTATGTTGTAAATGCTGCTATTTTCTTGTCAAGAGCCTTCTCTAAAATTCTCTGGACCCTCATACTAGATTGTACAGGAAAACAAGAGATGGATTTGGGGTCTGGGCTGATGTGCATTCTGCATCCCAGGAGAATGAGTTAGAAGGTTGTTATGGTTCATCACTGTTCTACTTCCCCTGCTAGTAATTAGACATTCTCACATTGCTATTCTAAACTAATGTTTGATTATTAAATATCATTAAATTACAATAGTTCTCACTTCACAAATGGACCCTATAGTCCTTCTTCCTCCACTAAGTAGACAGTCTATTTTTCAAACAAAACTAATAGGATAAATCTTTAAGGACCTAACCTTGAAATCTCCTTAATTTTGCACCCAATTTTGTCATTTAAAGTAAGCTTTATTGAGAAGTAAACTATTACATATTAGTAACATTTTCAAAATATTGAAATTTACCCAACCCTCTAAAAAATCCATCACTGCTGATAAAAATACTTCTAAAATATAGTATGTACTTCCCTACCTTAGCAAAAAGTGTATACATAACATAGATTAATGTTATCTTGCAGACATATAGTCATTCTGAGGTGCTTAGAGCTATTTGTCCTTTCACTAAATGGCCCCAAATGTGATTCTGCTGGTTCCTCCATCAACATTGGCTATCTTATTTCAACAAGTTAGAATAGAGTAGGCTTCCATTCCTTATCTGTAAATATAACTATATAATTCAATAGTTCAACTCAAAGAATACAAAGTGCTTTGGAATCTAATAGCTATAAGTGATAAGGACTGTGACATGAATTTTAACAACTCTGCATCTTTAATAGATGATTCCATGAATTAATGTGATTGAAAATATGTACTACCTCTATAGGGGTCAACTTTCTGATGAAGAGCTTCTCTGCATTTATCTAGGTTGATTCTTGGATGACAGACCCCTTCAAGTCTTCTGCTAGATGACTATACATGAAGCTTTTCCAACTTTGGAGATACTTCCAGAACATCCTCACTTTAAGAACACTAGAGTCATCTTCACATCCCAATAAAACATCAAAAAAGTACTTTATGAAAACACAACCATGAAAGCCTTGGCATTGTACATGAAGAATAGGATCTAGCCTTGCAATCTCATTGATCCAGGGAATTTCTCAATGGGGATCCTCTCTCTACCATTCTGGTTCAGTCCCTTTTCAGAAACTTCTAGCCTTAAAATTTTTCCTTGAGATGCCAAGAAATTAAGAAACTTGCTCAGAATCACACAGCAAGTAGGTGTCAGAGGTAGGACTTGAATTCAGGCTTTCCTGAAGCCAGTTCATTCTTCACTTGAATAGTTTTATCCAAATTTAAAGAAAAGAGACTCTCTTGCTGATTTGAGGAGGTCTGGAAGATGGAGAGGACTGGTGCCCATATAATGGTCTTAGTTCTTAGTTTGGGAAGCAAGATAATTGGCTATCTTCTGATTAAGATTCTTGCATGGTCCATGAACTGGAAAGAGGTGACCATCTTGACCTTTGTATGAAATTGTAGGAATCATGGTAAATTCAGGGTTCTTCAAAATCACTGTTGCCTGGTCTATTTTAAATCTAATTCGTGGCATAGGAAAAAGAATGCTTGATATAGAGTCAGAAGACACCTAGGTCCCTATCACAACCCCAGCTCTTTTTGGTAGTATGATCTTGGATAAGTCACTTATGTTCCCTGACACATGTGTAGTGTATAACTCACAGGGCATTGTTGATGATCAAATAGCTAATATGTGCAAAGTACTTTGTTGGTCTTGGAGAGCTATATCCATGTCTATTTTATGGTTATTATTTGTCCTAGACACAATGCCTGAAATTCCATCATCTCTCACTAGGTGAGTAGTAGTGAGTGTTAAAAGGTTTGTAATTTCAGCAGATAGACTCCCCTGAGTCATGAAGCATTACCAGGAGTCACTTCTTCATTATTCCTTTTCCTGCCAGGTGCAGTGGCTTTTCTATGTGTCTCTGGGCCTCAAACCTGCCTACACTCTGGAACTAGTTGATACCCTGGCAAAAAGGAAGTCCTGGATGGGATGGATTTTGCTTCAGGTTCACGTCACAGGGCTCTGACACCTTAACCCAACTTGTCTATCTGCCTGGACTTTAGACCTGTTGCCTGCCCTGATCTGTTTGATGTCTGCTCATCCCCATCCCATGTTTCCTAATCAGGGTTCCTGACCTCCAGTCTGTTCTGACCTCTAGACATTGCTCCTTGGCTTTTGTTTCAAGTACATGGATTTCTGACCTCTTTTTTGGCTCTAACTCTTGGTAACTACATATTCCTCAGCTCTTTTTTTTAATAACTTGGATCCCAGCCTTCTTGATAGCTCCTGGCTCCTGTCACTGCATGCTCCTTAATCCTTGTCTTGCTCTTGTCTAACTTCCTGAATTACTGATAACTGTACTCTTGTGTGTTGGCCTAGCTCTCCAAGATTATTGTATAAGGTCGCAGCATCTTGCTGATGCCTGAGCTGCCTCTTCCTATCAGCCCATAATATCAGTAATGGAGAGGAGCAGAAACAGCAAATAATTCAGCTCATCTTTCTTTTTCTATTTAAACAAAATTGTGCTTCATTTAAGAATGAGTACACAAATAATTTAGTGATTTGCTATATAATTTGCCAGGCAAAATAAAGCTAAGACATAATATAGAACAATTTTTAGAAAATTCAGACATCTTTAGGCCCTAACTTACTTCAGCTGTTATTGATCAAAACTTAATTAAATCTTGTTTTTTCTTTTGATCAGGAGTTGCTAATCTGGGGCCCATGAACTTGGTGTTTTAAATATATATACATATATGTATATATTTTAATGAGTATATTTCAACATTTTTTTAAATTTTGTACATTTAAAAACATAATTCTGAGAAGTAAACCATTAGGCTTCACTAAACTGCCAAAGGAGTACAGGACACAAAAGAGATTAAGCAACCTTTTTTTCAACAAAAGTAATAATAAGGGACTCGGAGCCAAGACGGCAGAGAAGATACAAGTGAATTTATAAGCTCTCTCTTACCCTCAATACCAACTATTTAATTCAGCCTCAAAAATAACGCTGGACTAGTAAAAATCACGAAGATTAGAAACACAACAATTTACCAGCTGAAGAGAATCTGGAACTTCCTCAGAAAAGGTCTGTAATGAAGGGAGGGGGAAAAAGACTGGTACATACAGGCTAGCTTACTGTGCTGATCAGGCTGGGGAGGCCTCTGGGGTTAGAAAAGCTACCAAGACAGAGGATTCTGGCATAGGCTGATAGCTCTACTCTGCTTGCAAAAGAGCAGACCAGCAGAGAAATCAAGCCACTTAAAATAAAAAAAACCCACCAGAAACTGCCTATAGCTACTCCAAATTGGAAGTGAGACAGCACAAATTGGGGCAGGCCTTCTATGTCTGGGGCTTTTCCTTGGGGCAATTAAGAACCTGCAGGGCCGGGGGGGGGGGGGGGGGAGGAAGAGAAACAGCCCAGAGCAGCCTCTAATCCACATAGTGCAGGTCTCAGCCTGAGGCAGTGGAACTTCCACAGTAGCAAAACTCCCACAACAGTGACTGTACTTCCTGGAGCAGAGACATTTCCAGTCTGTGTGCTGGGGCTATTTGCCCAGTCAGCTGCTAATATCCAAGGCCCCATGGGGGCCTTTGACTTGGGGTTGTGACACTTTCACTGTTCAGCCTCTAACCTTAGGACAGTCACTAGGCTACACAGTGGGGGTTCTTCACTGGAGATGCCCGCAGCCCAGCTCTGAACCTTTCTGGTAGGGGGGGAGGGGGGATTCTTTCCCAGAGCACCCTCGTACCTTTCCAGCACTTTCACAAGAGAGCTGCTTTCCATAATATCTCTGTTCTGTAGAGGAAGCTGGTAACCCCCTACCGAGAAAGCAGACCTCACAGGTTTTTTAAAATGAGTAAGAAATAGAAGAGAACAATTGATAGCTTCTATATAGAAAAAGAGCAGATCTCTAACCCTGAGGAGGCTAACAGCAGACAGTCTCCAGATAATACCCTGGAAGAGGAATGTTACCTGGCCCCCATCACATAACTTTCTCCTAGAAGAGACTATTAAAGACCTGAAAAGAGAGTTAGAAGATAAATGGGCAAAGGAAAGGGAAGCTATGCTAGAGAGTAACAACGTCCTGAAATTTGAATTGGAAAAGATAAAGAATCCACAGGAAATGCAGGGAAACAAAATTTGTGAATTGGAAAAAGGTTAAAAAAATCACAGGAAAGTAGGATTTCTGAATTGGAAAAGATAAAGAATTCCCAAGAAAGTAGGATTTGTGAATTGGAAAAAGAAAATAACTAACTAAATTAGTGAAATGGAAAAACATTCCACAGAGCAAAATAATTCATTGAAAAACTAAATTGGACATATACAAAAAGAACTAAAAAATGTGAATGAAGAAAATAACTCATTAAAAATCAGGACTGAACAAATAGAAATGAATGATTCATTGAGACAACAAGAATAAACAAAATCAAAAAAAAAATGAAAAGCTGGAGAATAATGTCAAATATTTACTGGGAAAATCTATAGACATGGAAAATAGATCTGGGAGAGATACACTGAGGATCATTGGACTTCCTGAAAATTATGATGAAAAAAAGAGCCTAGATTCTATTTTACAGGAAAGCATCAAAAGGAACTGTCCAGAGATAAAAGAGACAGAAGGGAAAATAGGCATTGAAAGAATTCATCAAACACCTTCTGAAAAAGACCCTAAAAACAAAACAAACAAACAAAACTCCACAGAATATTGTAGCCAAGCTGCAGAACTATCAGACTAAGGAAAAAATATTGCAAGTAGCCAGGAAAAACAATTCAAATATTGAGGTGCCACAATAAGGGTCACTCAAGATCTGGCTGCATCCACATTAAAGGATCGAAGGGCCTGGAATCTGATATTCTGAAAGGCAAAAGAACTTGGAATGCAGCAAAGAATAAAGTACCCAGCTAAGTTTAGCATTTTCTTCCACAGAAGAAGATGGGCATTTAATGAAACAGAAGAATTCCATTTGTTTCTAAGTAAAAAAAAAAAACAGATCTAAACAAAAAAATTGATCTTCAACCACAAGACTCAAGAGAAGCAGAAAAAGCTAAAAGGAACTCTTGAGAACTGTTTTTCTGTTGTGGTTATACAGAAAGTCCACATGTATAATTTGATTTTACTGATATAACATAAAAAATTGAAGTAGAAAGGGAAAGAGGATAGTGTCAGAAAATGGGAAAGGAAAGATAAAAAGAAGGAAACTACATCCCAGGAAGAGGCAAAGAAAATTTATCACATATGAAGGAATTTAGAGAGGGGGAGGAACATAGTGTGAATCTTACTCTCATCAGAGTAGGCTCAAAGAGTTAATAATTGACATATTTTTTTTCAGAGAATTCTCTCCCGTCTCATTAAAAGAGGGGGGGAAGAAAAGGGAAAAGGAAAAGAGTAATAAGGGAAGAGTACAAGAAAGGGGAAGGGATTTAAAAGGATGGGGGAGGGATACTAAAAATGAATGGCTGCATGACACAAGAAAGGCCCATAAGTTTAATACTGGGGAAGGGAATCAGGGTGCACAAGGGGGAAAAAAGCATAATGTGGGGATAATATGATGGCAGGAAATACAGAATTAGTAATTTTAATTGTAAATATGAATGGGATGAACTCTCCTATTAAGCAGAGGCGGATAGCAGACTGGATCAAAAGTCAGAACCCTACAATATGTTGCTTACAGGAAACACATTTAAAGCAGGGAGATACTTACAGAGTAAAGGTAAAAGGCTGGAGCAGAATCTATTATGCTTCAAGTGAAGTCAAAAAAGCAGGGGTGGCCATCCTTATCTCAGATCAAGCAAAAGCAGAAATTGATCTAATTAAAAGAGATAAGGAAGGAAACTATATCCTGCTAAAGGGTGGCATAGACAAGGAAGCCACATCAATACTAAACATATGCACCAAGTGGTATAGCATCTAACTTCCTAAAGAAAAAGTAAAGAGAGTTGCAAGAAGAAATAGATAGCAAAACTATAATAGTGGGAGATCTCAACCTTGTACTCTCAAAATTAGATAAATCAAAACACAAAAAAAAAAAATAAGAAAGAAGTTAAAGAGGTAAATAGAACATTAGAAAAGTTAGGTATGATAGATCTTTGGAGAAAACTGAATGGTGATAGAAAGTATACTTTCTTCTCACCAGTTCATGGAACCTATACAAAAATTAACCATATATTAGGACATAAAGATCTCAAAATTAAATTCAGGAAGGCAGAAATAGTAAATGCTTTCTTCTCAGATCATAATTTAGGGGCAAATAGACCAAAATGTAATTGGAAACTAAATAATCTCATCTTAAGAATGATTGGGTGAAATAGCAAATTATAGAAAAAATTAATAATTTCACCCAAGATAAAGACAATGATGAGACATCATAACAAAATTTGTGGGGTGCAGCTAAAGTGATAATAAAGGCAAATTTTATATCTTTAGAGGCTTACTTGAATAAATTAGAGAAAGAGAAGATCAATGAATTGGGCCTGCAACTTAAAAAGCTAGAAAAAGACCAAATTAAAAACCCCCAACAAAATACTAAAATTGAAATTCTACAATTAAAAGGAGAAATCAATAATATTGAAAGTAAAAAATCTTTTGAATTAATAAATAAAACTAAGAGTTGGCTTTATGAAAAAGACAATAAAATAGATAAACCTTTGGTAAATCTGATCAGAAAAAGGAAAGAGGAAAATCAAATTGTTAGTCTTAAAAATGAAAAGGGGGATCTTTCCACCAATGAAGAGGAAATTAGAGAAATAATAAGGAGTTACTTTGCCCAACTTTATGCCAATAAATTTGATAACTTAAGTGAAATGGATGACTACCTCCAAAAATATAGGCATCCCAGATTAACAGAGGAGGAAGCAAATTGCTTAAATAGTCCCATTTCAGAAAAAGAAATATAACAAGCTATTACTCAACTCCCTAAGAAAAAATCCCCAGGAAAAGATGGATTTACATGTGAATTCTACCAAACATTTAAAGAACAATTAGCCATAATGTTATATAAACTATTTGAAAAAATAGAGGATGAAGGAGTCCTACCAAACTCCTTTTATGACACAGACATGGTACTGATACCTAAACTAAGTAGGTTGAAAACTGAGAAAGAAAACTATTGAACAATCTCCCTAATGAATATTGATGCTAAAATCTCAAATAAGATATTAGCAAAAAGACTTCAGAAAATCATCCCCAGGATAATACACTATGATCAAGTGAGATTTATACCAGGAATGCAGGGCTGGTTCAATATTAGGAATAATTAACCATATTAATAACCAAATTAACAAAACCCATATGATCATCTCAATAGATGCAGAAAAAAGCATTTGATGTTCAAGAATCAATGAAACAAAACAACAAAAAAGAAAAAATAGAAGAAATAGAAGAAAATGTAAAATGCCTCATTGGAAAAACAATTGACTTGGAAAATAGATCCATGAGAGACAATCTAAAAATTATTGGACTATCTGAAAACTAGACACCATCTTTCAGAAAACCATCAAGGAAAACTCCCCTGGTGTCTTAGAATCAGAGAGTAAAATAGCCATTGAAAGAATTCACTGATCACCTCCTGAAAGAGAACCCAAATTGAAAATTCCAAGGAATAACAGCTAAATATCAGAATTATCAGATCAAGGAGAAAACATTGCAAGCAGTCAGAAAGAAACAATTCACATATCAAGGAGCCACAATCAGAATTACCCAGGTCCTAGGAGCTTCCATTTTAAAGGACAGAAGGGCATGTAGTCTGATATTCCAAAGGGCAAAAGAATTGGATTGCAGCCAAGAATCAACTATGCAGCAAAATTAAGCATTTGAAAATGCTTATTTATTTGAAAATTCAGGGGAAAAGATGGATATTCAATGAAATAGGTGAGTTTCATTTATTTTTGATGAAAAGATTGGAGCAGAACAGAAAATTTGAGCTTCAAGTACAGAACTTAATGAAGATTAAAAAGATAAAAAAAGGAGGGGAAATTAAGTATTTCCTTTAAAGCTAAAAAGGTATATATATATATATATATATATATATATATATATATATATATATATATATATATATATATATATATATATATGTATGTATGTGTGTGTGTGTCTGGGAAGATGATATGTTTAACTCTTTACAACTATATCTCTTATGGGTACATTTAGAGGGTGAAGATACAATTTAATTTTATTGTGATGATATAAAAAAGAAACGAGAGGTGGAAAGGGGATTGTACTGCCAAAAGAGGTAAATGGAGTTAAAATACGGCAAATTACATCTCATGA